>NC_084614.1:14330965-14488465 GCF_033978795.1 Nerophis ophidion | reverse complement strand
AAGTAGCAAATATAAAAACAATTTTCTTCAATTAAAAATAATAATAAAATATTTTCTTCAAATCAAAATAAATGATTCACAAGTATAGAAACTATTTTCTGCAAGTATAAAAACTATTTTCTTCAATTAAAAAAAAAGATTTGGGTTAAAAAAAACATTTTCTTCAATTAAAAAATTATTTGCGAGCATAAAAATATATTTTTTCAACTAAAAAACGATTTGCAATTAAAAAAAAATATTAATTTAACATCTTCAATTAAAAAAACATTTTCTTCTATTAAAACCAATTCGCAAGTATACGTATTTTCTTCACGATTGGTAAGTATACAAAACAATTTTCTGCAATTAAAAAAAAGTAGCAAATATAAAAACATTTCGTCAGTTAAAAAAACTATTTGCAATTTAAAAAATATTTTTTTCAATCAAAATAAATGATTCACAAGTATAGAAACTATTTTCTGCAAGTATAAAAACTATTTTCTTCAATAAAATAAAAATATTGGGGTTAAAAAAAACATTTTCTTCAATTAAAAAATTATTTGCGAGCATAAAAATATATTTTTTCAACTAAAAAACGATTTGCAAGTTAAAAAAATATTCAAAAAAATGTTCAATTAAAACCAATTCGCAAGTATAAAAAGTATTTTCTTAAAATCAAAAAAAGTCACAAGTAAAAAAGCATTTTCTCTACTAAAAAAAACGATTTGCAAGTATACAAAACAATTTTCTGCAATTAAAAAAAGTAGCAAATATAAAAACAATTTTCTTCCATTAAATAATTTGCATGTATAAAAACAATTTTCTTCAATTGTTCAATGAGTCGCAAGTATAAAAACATTTTTTCACTTGAAAAAAATATTTTCAATATGAAAAAAATATTTTCTTCAAACAAAATAAATGATTCACAAGTTTGGAAACTATTTTCTGCAAGTAAAAAAAAAAACAATTTGCAATCAAAAAATAAATTTTATTCAATTAAATTATTTGCAGGTAGAAAAACAGTTTTTCTTCAATTAAAAAAATGATTTACAAGTATGAAAACAATGTTCCTTAATTACAACAGATTTGCAGAGCAGGTGCTGCTGCTGAGTCCATTTAAGGCCGTCAGGGTGGCGAGTAGTTAGGAGGCATACATAAATAACATTACATGATTTACAACACAGGCATGATAAAATACATGTGTTAGCTCGAAGGTTGAACTTGTTCCCCTCTCTTCTGGCCGCCATTTTACTCTCCATCCTGTTTCTTCTTTTATGTTAGTTTTGGCAGAGGGCACCATGTGCAAATAACAGCGGCCCTGACGGCCTTAAATCGTTGAGTTCTCTCAGTGCAAGTATGAGAATTGCGCAGAGTGGAATATTGTAAAAAATTGTTTTTATTCTTGCAAAGTATTTTTACTTGCAGAATTTTTTAAATTTTTTTTTACTCACAAATATTTTTTTTTAACTTAAAAAATTATGTTTTAATTGAAGAAAAATGTTTATGCTTGCGAATTGTTTTCTATCTGAAGAAAATGGTTTTATATACTTGCAAACGTTTTACGTTCAAATTGTTATTATACTTTCAGAACTGTTTGCAACTTTCAAATCATGTTTTTAACTGAATAAACTTTTTTTAATACTTGCACATTATTTTCTTTAAAGAAAATAGTTTGGTTTTATTCTCGCGATTATTATTTTTTTCTTGAAAATAATTTATTTTTTGCAAATTCAATGTTTTTATACATGCATTTTTTTTTACTTGCAGACAATTGTTTTTTACGTGCAAATATTTTGTATTGAAGAAGAAGCTTCATTGTTTTTACTTGCAAATGTTTATTTTTATTTAAGATTTTTTTTTTTATACTTGCAAATAGTTGTGCGAATCAAAACATTTTTGTGTGTTTGTGGAGTTTTGGTAGTAATTTCACTCTATAAATATAGCTTCTTTGTTTTCAAGCCATTAATTCCCATACATTTATTTCTCATCACCCACATCCACTTTTAACTGAATACATTTTTTTTAATACTTGAACATCATTTTCTTTAAAGAAAATAGTTTTACTCGCAAATTGTTTTTTTCATTGAAAAAAGTTGCTTTTATTATTGCGATTATTTTTTTTACTTGAAAATTATTTTTTTGCAAATTTTTTTTTGCAAAAAATGTTTTTATAAATGCATTTTTTTACTTGCAGACAATTGTTTTTTACGTGCAAATATTTTGTATTGAAAAAAAAGCTTCATTGTTTTTACTTGCAAATGTTTTTTTTTTATTCAAGATTTTTTTTTTACTTGCAAATAGTTGTGCGATTCAAAAACATTTTTGTGTGTTTGTGGAGTTTTAGTAGTAATTTCACTCTATGAATAAAGCTTTGTTTTTAAGCCATTAATTCCCATACATTTACTTCTCATCACCCTCATCAACTAAACATATTTTAAAAAAATCACAATACTTATAGAACATGTACACAAAAAACTATCTGTCAACACTGAATATTGATTGCATTGTTGCATTTCTTTTCACAGCTTATGAACTAAAATTCATATTTGGTTGACGTATTATTCAATAAATATATTTATAAAGGATTTTTGAATCGTTGCTATTTTTTAGAATATTTTTGAAAAAAACTTACGTACCGCTTGGCATACCTTGAAGTACCCCCAGGGGTACGCGTTCCTCCATTTGAGAACCAATGATCTAGAGATTTAAACCTTGATTAACAATAATACAAAATAATGACACATTTTAAATATTTTTTTGACCAAAATCCTTAGGGGTCCCTGGGATCAAGCCTGAGTGGAGGCCTAAATGTATATTTTTACACATATATTGTATTGTTTTTAAAAAAAAAACCATATCAAAATGGCCCCCGCTTGCTTTGATTTTTCAGTGTGCGGCCCTCAGTGGAAAAAGTTTGGACACACCTGATCTACAGCTTATATTTTTCCATGTCAAATTTAAATACTGTAATACCACTATGAGCCTTAGGAGGCGAGAACGTGTCACAGCACACAGGTACTTACGCAAATGCATCACTTGAGCACGAAGAAGCAACCAAAACGGAAGCTCGACATTTCAATGAGGTCCTATTCTTAACATAGATTCCACTCTAATAGTTAATTCATATTCAACATGTAAATACTGCGCACTAATTACAATTTGAGTTACACTGCTTACTACTTCCCTCATGAGTTGCGTTTTGTGGGCGAAAGTAGACCGCTCGAGCATTGCGTTGGTACTCAGGCGCCCTCTGCTGGTCAAATGATGAAGTCATGGTTGAGTGCTCAAAGAGAATAGTGAAAGGTAATGTATGTTTAGGTGATAAAGAACAGGATATAGATCCGGGAGAGGACAAAGGGGATTTGTTTCTAGGAGACTAACCCAGGAGGAGGGGTCTTAGAGGACCACTTTATGGCGCATTAGTGTGTTAATATAACGCCTAAGCGCAGATTGAAATTCCTTCGAAGCAACAAACATTATTGAGTATAGCTAAAACTTTTATACTGGCTGTTACACTTCCGGAAGTCAGTTTCAAAATAAAAGTTTACCAAAAAATAGTCACTTCCTGAAAGCGTCACCAAATACATCAATAAGTCAAATTATAGTCATTGTCCCACTCAGTAATAATAACAATAATAATAACATGCATGAAACGTGGCTTCATTTCGACCCAGAGAGGAATGTTGTAGTTTTACTTGGAAAATAACCCAACCCAACTTCCTTCTACGTTCCCCCAACCCATTTCAACTTGACAAGTAACCATGACAACCGCGTACGCCGACCCGTTCATTCACAGACAGGTGCTTGAGTTGGGGAGCAACACTTCATCCGACTTGACACGTAAAAAGTTCAAATTAAACTCGTCTTACTTGCTGTTGTGGACAGGAAACATGGCGCCGCCTCAGATGGCTCGCGTGGGATGCGAAGTGTCGCGGAAATGGAAAGCAGCACGTGAGTCTGACGTCCTAATGAAAAATGAAACCAATTAGCGTTAAAAAGTGATTATTACATGTTGCCCATATAAGGACATGGTCAACAAATACAGTCAAGTAATGTTTTTCATGCACTCTTATTAACCTCACTGATTAATATGTTTGCTTTTGAGTGAAAGCAATTTTAGCCATATATATATATATATGTATATATATGTATATATATGTATATATATATATATATATATATATATATATATATATGTGTGTGTGTGTGTGTATATATATGTATATATATATATGTTTATGTATATATGTGTATATATATATAACTATATTTATGTATATATTTATATATATGTGTATATATATACACATACATACACACATATTTACATATATACAGACATATACACACACATTTATAAACATACATACATAAACATACACACATACATATACATGCATACATATACAAACACACACACATGCATGCATACACACACACATTTGTTTTTTGAGCTAAAGTACTAAAACTAAATGTTAAAATATTTTAACATCATGCTAAGTTAGCAACCCCAGCATAGCTTTGTGAGCTACATGCTAACGTTACATTTTAACATGCTAGATTAGCAACAATGGTATAGCTATGTGAGCTACATGCTAACATTTCGATTCAACATCATGCTAGGTTAGTGACACCAGCATAGCTATGTGAGCTACATGCTAATGTTACATTTTAGCGGGTTAGCAACATTAGCATAGCTATACAAGTTACACACGAACAATACATTTTAGCATCATGTTAGGTTAACGACACGGACATAGATATGTGAGTTACATGCTTACATTAAATATAAACATGCTACGTTAGTGACACCAACATAGCTACGTGAGCTACATGCTAACGTTACGTTTTAACATCATGCCCAGGTTAGCAACATTAGCATAGCTATACAAGTTACAAGCAAACAATACATTTTAACTTAATGGTAGGTTAACGACACGGACTTAGCTATGTGAGCTACATGCTAACATTACATTTTAACATCATGCCCGGGTTAGCAACATTAGCATAGCTATACAAGTTACACGCGAACAATACATTTTAACTTAATGCTAGGTTAAGAACACGGACATAGCTATGTGAGCTACATACTAACATTACATTTAAACATCATGCTACATGCTAATGTTACATTTTAACATCATGGCCAAGTTAGCAACGTTAGCATAGCTATACAAGTAACACGCGAACAATACATTTTGACTTCATCAATCAATCAATCAATCAATGTTTACTTATATAGCCCTAAATCATTAGTGTCTCAAAGGGCTGCACAATGCTAGGTTAACAACATAGCCCTAAATCACTACTGTCTCAAAGGGCTGCACAATGCTAGGTTAAAACACGGACATAGCTATGTGAGTTGCATGCTAACATAAACATCATGCTACATGCTAACGTTACATTCTAACATCATGCCCGGGTTAGCAACATTAGCATAGCTACACAAGTTACACGCTAACAATACCTTTTAACTTCATGCTAGGTTAACGACACGGACATAGCTATGTGAGCTACATGCTAACATTACATTTAAACATCATGCTACATGCTATTGTTACATTTTAACATCATTAGCATAGCTATACAAGTTACACGCGAACAATACATTTTAACTTAATGCTAGGTTAACGACACGGACATAGCTATGTGAGCTACATGCTAACATTACATTTAAACATCATGCTACATGCTAACATTACATTTTAACATCATGCCCGGGTTAGCAACATTAGCATAGCTATACAAGTTACACACAAACAATACATTTTAACTTAATGTTACGTTAACGACACGGACATAGCTATGTGGGCTACATGCTAACATTACATTCAAACATCATGCTACATGCTAACGTTACATTTTAACATCATGCCCGGGTTAGCAGTATTAGCATAACTATACAAGTTACACACAAACAATACATTTTAACTTCATGGTAGGTGAACAACAGACACAGCTATGTGAGCTACATGCTAACATTACATTTTGACATCATGCTGCGTTACAATTTATGAAAACAATACAACTATTTTATGGGGGGCTTGAACATTTGTTTTTTCGTGACTAAACAATTGGACAAAAAACATTTTTTTCTTCTTAGTTACACATTCTGTAGTGAAAAAAAATATCAGTCATGTTCATAACTGTGGATATTGAAAAATGTATTTTCAGTATCTTCTAAAGACTCCATACTTTAGAACACTCGGTCAAGACATACAATTATTGTGTTATTTAAGTTCTTAATGCTTGTCCCTTAGAGGACACAACTGCAATGCTGGGTCTTAAAAGTGTCTTGTGTCAAAAGTAGTGTATAAAAGAACTACTTATACAAAGATACATTTTGTCCAAAGAGTAATATCCAACATGTTTGTGTGTGTCATTAATCATGCACACGTCACTGAGCCTTACCAGGTCAAGAAGCTTTTGTAGTGTGTGTGTGTGTGTGTGTGTGTGTGTGTGTGTGTTGCAAGGCTTAAAGAAGCCTGAATAATTTATCCATGGAGACTCTCAGATAGCACTTGCACTCATGTGATGGAAAACTTTCCAAATCTGACCCAGCACTTTACTTGCAAGGAGATATTGTTACAAAACGTGTTTGTTGTTGCTGCGGTTTCAGCTGGCCCCGGACTATCCTTAAGGCGCGCCGGTGTGGCACCCCCGCCCTGGCCGGGACACCCCCGCCGCACGGGACAGATCCGCCGGACGGAGTGTCCCCCTCCCCCCCCGCTGCCGCTCTTCCACGGCCGCCACGCGGAACAGAGCGCCGAGCGTCCCCGCCTGGTCACAGTCGTCCGGCCCGGTCAAGGTGCGCCGCGCAAGGTGAGTGCTCGATGTTTGACGTTCCTACCGGGAACACGCTGCTTTTGTGTCCACTTTGAACATACACACTGCAACTGAGCACTTGTCACACTTAATAAAAGTGCTGGTCATATTATTAGAATATCATGAAAAAGTTGATTTATTTCATCAATTCCATTTAGAAAGTCAAACTTGTAGAATGTATGCATTCATTCCTAACAGTCTGATACATTTCAAGTGTTTTTTGCCAAAAAGGAGATGATTATAGCTGACAACCAATGAAAACCCCAAATTCAACATCTCAGAAATTTAGAATATGGTGAAAAGGTCAGATATTGAAGACACCTGGTGCCACACTCTAATTAGCTAATTAACTCAAAACACCTGGAAAAGCCTTTAATAGTCTCTCGTTTTGATTCTGTATGACACACAATTATGGGGAAGACTGCTGACTTGACAACAGTCCAAAAGATGACCATAGATACTTTAAAGAAGGAGGGCAAGACACAAAAGGTCATTGCCAAAGAGGTTGGATGTTCCAAGAGCTCTGTGTCCAAGCGCATTAATAGAGAGGCGAAGGGAAGACAAAGATGTGGTAGAAAAAAGTGTACAAGCAAGAGGGATAACCGCGCCCTGGAGATTGTCAAACAAAACAGATTCAAAAATGTGGGGGAGATCCACAAAGAGTGGACTGCAGCTGGAGTCAGTGCTTCAAGAACCACCACCCACCGACGTATGCAAGATATGGGCTTCAGCTGTCGCATTCCTTGTGTAAAGCCACTCTTGAATAAGAGACAACGTCAAAAGCGTCTCGTCTGGGCTCAAGACAAAATGGACTGGACTGCTGCTGAGTGGTCCAAAGTTATGTTTTCAGATGAAAGTACATTTTGTATCTCCTTTGGAAATCAAGGTCCCAGAGTCTGGAGGAAGACAGGAGAGGCACAGAATCCACGTTGCCTGAAGTCCAATGTCAAATTTCCACAATCGGTAATGGTCTGGAGTGCCATGTCATCTGCTGGTGTTGGTCCACTGTGTTTCCTGAGGTCTAGGGTCAATGCAGCAGTCTACCAGGAAGTTTTAGAAACACATTATGCTGCCTGCCGCGGACCAATTTTATGGAGGTGAAGATTTCATTTTCCAACATGACTTGGCACCTGCACACAGTGCCAAATCTACCAGTACCAGGTTTAAGGACCATGGTATCCCTGCTCTTGATTGGCCTGCAAACTCACCTGACCCTAACCCCATAAAAAACCTATGGGGTATTGTGAAGCGGAAGATGCGAGATGCCAGACCCAACAATGCTGAAGAGCTCAAGGCCACTATTAAAGTAACCTGGGCTCTCATAACACCTGAGGAGTGCAACAGACTGGTGGACTCCATGCCACGCCGTATTGCTGCAGCAATTCAGGCAAAAGGAGCTGCAACTAAGTATTGATTGCCGTACATGCTGAAACTTTCCATGATCATACTTTTCAGTTGGCCCACATTTCTAAAAAATATTTTTTGGTACTAGTCATAACTAATATTCTAATTTTCTGAGATACTGAATTTGGGATTTTCAGTAATTGTCAGTACTAATCATCAACATTTGAAGAAATAAACATTTCAAATATATCACTATGTGTGTAATGAATTGATATAATATGTAAGTTTCACGTTCTGAATATAATTACTGAAATAAATCAACTTTTTCATGATATTCTAATAATATAAACAGCACCTGTAGATGCACTGGAAATATATCTGTATATTTTACGTTAGAAAACTGGCAGCTCAGTTGCCAGGATTTTACTGTAAAATATATATTTTTTCAACTGTGCAAAAACCATCTTATTTTTCTAAATAAAATTCTGGTGACTTAGTTATTTAATCTACAGATTTTATTTACACCGTACAGTATATCAGCTACAGAAATGTAACATTAAAGGCCTACTGAAACCCACTACTACCCACCACGCAGTCTGATAGTTTATATGTCAATGATGAAATATTAACATTGCAACACATGCCAATACGGCCTTTTTAGTTTACTTAATCCATCCATCCATCCATCATCTTCCGCTTATCCGAGGTCGGGTCGCGGGGGCAACAGCCTAAGCAGGGAAACCCAGACTTCCCTCTCCCCAGCCACTTCGTCTAGCTCTTCCCGGGGGATCCCGAGGCGTTCCCAGGCCAGCCGGGAGACATGGTCTTCCCAACGTGTCCTGGGTCTTCCCCGTGGCCTCCTACCGGTTGGACGTGCCCTAAACACCTCCCTAGGGAGGCGTTCGGGTGGCATCCTGACCAGATGCCCGAACCACCTCATCTGGCTCCTCTCGATGTGAAGGAGCAGCGGCTTTACTTTGAGTTCCTCCCGGATGGCAGAGCTTCTCACCCTATCTCTAAGGGAGAGCCCCGCCACACGGCGGAGGAAACTCATTTCGGCCGCTTGTACCCGTGATCTTATCCTTTCGGTCATGACCCAAAGCTCATGACCATAGGTGAGGATGGGAACGTAGATCGACCGGTAAATTGAGAGCTTTGCCTTCCGGCTCAGCTCCTTCTTCACCACAACGGATCGGTACAACGTCCGCATTACTGAAGACGCCGCACCGATCCGCCTGTCGATCTCACGATCCACTCTTCCCTCACTCGTGAACAAGACTCCTAGGTACTTGAACTCCTCCACTTGGGGCAGGGTCTCCTCCCCAACCCGGAGATGGCACTCCACCCTTTTCCGGGCGAGAACCATGGACTCGGACTTGGAGGTGCTGATTCTCATTCCGGTCGCTTCACACTCGGCTGCGAACCGATCCAGCGAGAGCTGAAGATCCCGGTCAGATGAAGCCATCAGGACCACATCATCTGCAAAAAGCAGAGACCTAATCCTGCGGTTACCGAACCGGAACCCCTCAACGCCTTGACTGCGCCTAGAAATTCTGTCCATAAAAGTTATGAACAGAATCGGTGACAAAGGACAGCCTTGGCGGAGTCCAACCCTCACTGGAAATGTGTTCGACTTACTGCCGGCAATGCGGACCAAGCTCTGGCACTGATCGTACAGGGAACGGACCGCCACAATAAGACAGTCCGATACCCCATACTCTCTGAGCACTCCCCACAGGACTTCCCGAGGGACACGGTCGAATGCCTTCTCCAAGTCCACAAAGCACATGTAGACTGGTTGGGCAAACTCCCATGCACCCTCAAGAACCCTGCCGAGAGTATAGAGCTGGTCCACAGTTCCACGACCAGGACGAAAACCACACTGTTCCTCCTGAATCCGAGGTTCGACTATCCGACGTAGCATCCTCTCCAGTACACCTGAATAAACCTTACCGGGAAGGCTGAGGAGTGTGATCCCACGATAGTTGGAACACACCCTCCGGTCCCCCTTCTTAAAGAGAGGAACCACCACCCCGGTCTGCCAATCCAGAGGTACCGCCCCCGATGTCCACGCGATGCTGCAAAGTCTTGTCAACCAAGACAGCCCCACAGCATCCAGAGCCTTAAGTAACTCCGGGCGGATCTCGTCCACCCCTGGGGTTTACTTAATTGCAATTTTAAATTTTGCGCCGAAGTATCTTGCTGAAAACGTCGGTAAGATGACGCGTGACGTCTCAGATTGTAGCGGACATTTTTTTCAGGCCCGATCCAAGCTATTAGTAGTCTTCTTTAATCGCATAACTACACAGTATTCTGGACATCTCGGTTGTTGAATCTTTAGCAATTTCTTCAATTAATAATGGAGAAGTCAAAGAAGAAAGATGTAGGTGGGAAGCGGTGTATTGCGGCCGCCTTTAGCAACACAAAAACAGCCGGTGTTTCCTTGTTTACATTCCCGAAGGTGAAGCTTTACTTTGGCACAGAACGGTCAAGCGAACATGGTTCCCGACCACATGTCAACCGGCAGGTTTCGGTGAGAAAATTGTGGTAATAAGTCGGCTTTTACCGTAGACATGAGCGGAGCTTGCGTCATTCTTCCTGCAGCTGTCAAAGAGGCAGCCGCGTGGCTTCCCTCAGAGACACTGGAGGTCACCACAACCGTGGCCACACCCCTCCAACTTTCAGGTACCTAATAATCTCACTAAAACACCAGTAACACAATAAGCAGACAAGGGATTTTCCTAATTTATCCTAGTAAAAGTGTCTAATAACATCGGAATCGCTCCCACTGCCCTCGCCTTTTTTTTTCCCTAGTCCTTCACTCTCACTATCCTCATCCACAAATCTTTCATCCTCGCTCAAACTAATGGGGAAATCGTCGCTTTCTCGGTCCGAAGCGCTCTCGCTGCTGGTGTCCATGATTGTAAACAATGTGAGGATGTGAGGAGCCCTACAACCCGTGACGTCACGCGCACATCGTTTGCTACTTCCGGTACAGGCAAGGCTTTTTTATTAGCGACCAAAAGTTGCGAACTTTATCGTCGATGTTTTCTACTAAATCCTTTCAGCAAAAATATGGCAATATCGTGAAATGATCAAGTATGACACATAGAATGGACCTGCTATCCCCGTTTAAATAAAAAAATCTCATTTCAGTAGGCCTTTGACATCATACTAGGTTAGCAACTCTCACGTAGCTATGTGATTCACATGCTAACACTAGCATAGCTTTGTGAGCTGCATGCCAACTTCACATTTTGACATTGTGCTAGGTTAACGCTAGCATGTCTTTGTGAGCTACATGTTAGCTACCTCTCTTTCTTTATAATTAGAGGTCACGATAATGTTTTTTTTGCCGATATCGGAAATTGTCCAACTCTTAATTACCGATGCCACCCGAAACCGATATATACAGTGGTGGAATTAACACATTATCATGCCTAATTTTGTTGTGATGCCCCCGCTGGATGCATTAAACAATGTAACAAGGTTTTCCAAATAAATCAACTGAAGTTATGGAAAACAGTGCCAACATGGCACTGCCATATTTATTATTGACGTCACAAAGTGCATTATTTTTTTTAACATGCCTCAAAACAGCAGCTTGGAATTTGGGACATGCTCTCTCTGAGCGAGCATGAGGAGGTTGAGGTGGGCGGGGTTGGAGGGAGGGGCGTATATTGTCGCGTCCCGGAAGACTTAGTGCTGCGACGGGTTCTGGATATTTGTTCTTGTTGTGTTACGGTGCAGATGTTCTCCCGAAATGGATTTGTCATTCTTGTTTGATGCGGGTTCACAGTGTGGCGCATATTTGTAACAGCGTTAAAGTTGTTTATACAGCCACCCTCAGTGTGACCTGTATGGCTGTTGACCAAGTATAGTTTGTATTCACTCGTGCGTGTGAAAAGCTGCAAATATTATGCGACTGCGGCACGCAAAGGCAGTGCCTTTAAGGTTTATTGGTGCTCCGTACTTCTCCCTACACCCGTGTACACAGCGGTGTTTTAAAAAGTCATGAATTTTACTTTTTGAAATCGATACCGATAATTTCCAGTATTACATTTCGGAGCATTTATCGGCCTATATTGGCAGTCCGATATTATCGGACATCTCTATTTATAATGTATATTTTCTGCCGGATCTACTCTCTATTTTAATATGCAGCTGTTACATATACTGTAGTATTGTACATGGTAATTGTTATAGATCGTATATATTATATAAAAATACATCAGTATATATAATACGTAAATATTACATGTTATATTTTATATTGCTACTATGGTACATTTTTAGTCTACTTTATACCTGCATTATCCTTTCCATCCTTTGTAACTGAGCTACTGTGTGGAACAATTTCCCTTGTGGATCATTAAAGTTTGTTTAAGTCCAAGTCTAGTGAGCTATACATGCTAACATTACGCTTAAACGTTGTGCAAGAAAAGCTATTTGATCACATTTAACTCCTACGTCTATAATGGACTAATCATTCTAAGATGTGTAGTGAAGCCTTTTCTGAACAACGCAGTGGTGTGTGTGTGTGTGTGTGTGTATTTGGGGCGTGTCAGAGGCAATTCCAAATAAGGGCATCTCGCCTTGTCCGTTCTAAACATGTCAGGCTGACAAAGAAACAGGAAGTTTGCTATTAACTCAAATGTTGGGTTTTTTTCCTCCGTAGGTGAGCGTGCTTTTGAATCGCCGGGGCGTGGTCTCCTGGGAGCAGCTGCTATTGGACATCTCCGAGGCGCTGGGCTTTCCTCGCTGGCACAGATCCAGAGTGACCCGCCTCTTCACCGCCTTCGCCAAGGAGGTCAGGTGACTTCCACAGCGATGATGTCAACAATGACGCTAACCAGCCTCGGTTTCCTTTAGGTGAAGAGCATTGGCGACTTCTTCCGTGGGGACGTGGCCTTCCTGGCCCTGGGCAATGCCCGTCCTGAGCTGGGCAGCCTGCAGGAGGCGCTAGAGGAGCTGTTTCCAGGGAATTCCCTTTACCGAGCGGAGGCGCTGCTGGTCTGGGAGAAGAGGCTCAGACCGGCGCCGGACAAAGCGGCCAAGGGGGACAGCGGGTACAGCGAGGGGACGGATCGGAACAAGGACCAGGGTCCAGGAAAGGAGACTCTGTTTAGGAATGGCGACACAGACAACCTGAAGATGGCGACATCCAGGAAAGCTGCTCACCTACCTAATCATCTACAGAGGCTGCGCGTGAGGGGCGGGGCCCGCGAGGCACCGCTGCCTCTCATTGGTCGGTTCAAGCAGGAAACGCAGCGAGAGACGGCAGACAAACACTCCATGTTGTGTCAGAGCTGCTTCGCAAGAAGACCAGAAAGGATCCTTCCGCTTTCAGGAAGGGTTCCTCTTCCCCCAGTGTCCAGGAAGCAAAGAGGAAGTTCACTACAGGAAGTGAGAACAAGTCCTCCACTTCCAGGAGACGTAGCCTCGGAGGGCAGCGAGGTCTCCCAGGCCGACATCGAGCGGCTTTACGAGGTCGGACGCCAGGTGGGAGACGGCAACTTTGCCGTGGTGCATGAGTGCCGGCGCCGCCTCGACGGGCAGACCTTGGCCGTGAAGATTGTGGAGCGCCGGCGGCTGGTGGGCCGGGAACACGTGCTGCAGAACGAGCTAAGCCTGCTGGGCAGCCTGCGCCACCCTTGCATCGTGCGGCTGCTGGCCCACCATCACACCGCCGCGCACGCTTACCTGGTCATGGAGCTGGCCGGCGGCGGAGACCTCTTTGAGGCCATCACCCGGCGAGGGAGCTTCCCAGAGACCGAGGCCGGACTGATGGTGTCGGACGTCAGCGAGGCTCTGAAGTACATCCATCGCAGGAGCGTCGTGCACCGAGACCTCAAACCTGAGAACCTGCTGGTGAGCACTAAGTCAGCAGTTTTCACCACCCAACTGCCTGCTAGCCTGGTGACCTTCTGGTAACTTGCTGCTAGTCTGGGGACCTTTTGGTAACTTCCTGCAAGCCTGGTAATTTCCTATTAATCGGCAAACTTCCTGCTGGCCTGCTAAATTTCTAAATGTTCCTTGCTAGCCTCATGACTTCCTGCTACCCTGGTAAATTCCTGTCAGCTTCCTGTCAGCCCGGTGAATTCCTGCTAACCAGCTAACTTCCTGCCAGCCTGGTAACATTGTGGCAACTTCCTGCATGCCTGCTAAACAGCTATTTTTTTTTTTTTACAAGCTTGCTAACTTCCTTTCTAGCCAGGTGATTTCCTTATTAGCAATATGACTTCCTTCTGGCCAAGTGACATTCTGCTAGCCTGGTCACATCCTGCCAACTTGCTAACTTTCTTACGAGCCTGCTAACTTCTAGCCAGGTGACCTTCTGGTAACTTCCTGCTAGCCTGATGACTTCCTACGAGCCTCGTGACATCCTGCTAGCCAGCTAACTTCCTGTAATCCTGGTAACTTCCTGCTAGCCTGGTGACTTCCTGCTAACGTCCGAGCTTGCCAACTTTTTTACTATCTTGCCAACTTCCTTACCAGCCTAGTGACTTCCTGCTTGCCTGGTGGTTACCTGGGTACATCCTGTTAGCCTGGTAACTTCTGTAACTAGTAACCATCTAACTTCCTGCTCGCCTGATGACTTCCTGCTAGCCTGGAAGTTTCCTGATAACGTCCTGCTAGCCTGGTGACTTCCTGCTAAAGTCCTAGCTTGCCAACTTTACTACCTTGCCTACTTCCTTATTAGCCAGGTGATTTCCTGCCAGCCTGGTGGTTTCCTGGTAACTTCCTTTTCACCTGGCTAATGTCTGGCTACTTGCTACTAGCCTGGTGACATCCTGCTAGCCTGCTAACTTTCTGCTAGCTTGTTGACTTCCTAATAGATTTCTGCTAGCCTGGTGACTTCCTGCGAACCAGCAAACATCCTGCGGGCCTGGAAAAATCCTGGTAACTTCCTGCTAGCCTGGTGACTTCCTGCTAAAGTCCAAGCTTGCCAACTTTTTTACTAGGTTGCCAACTTCCTTACTAGCCTAATGACTTCCTGCTCGCCTGGTGGTTACCTGGGTACATCCTGCTAGCCTGGTTAAGTCTTCACTCGCCTGATAACTTTACTTGGGAACTTCTTTACTCGCCTGCTGACTTCCTGCTTGCAAAGTAACTTAGTTTTTACTAATAAGAAGTCTTCCATATCTTCACAAATGTTTCATTCCATTTTTGTTCAGCCGTTTTGGTCGCTATCTGGTATTCTTAGGACTGTTGTTCATGGTGCTCCTCACACTTCCTGATGTTGCCTTTCGTCTCCATTGCAGATTGTCCATGCCGCTGCCGGCATCACCAGACTGAAGCTGGCAGACTTCGGCCTGGCCATGGTGGTGACTGAGCCGGTCTTCACCATATGCGGCACTCCCACCTATGTGGCCCCAGAGATTCTTTGGGAGACAGGTTGGCTTTTGAGACTTCATCACTTGAAGCAGGACAGCGATGATTGTGGACATCTTCCAACAGGTTACGGTGTGGAGGTGGACATGTGGGCTCTGGGCGTGGTCCTCTACATCCTGCTGTGCGGATTCGCCCCGTTCCGAAGTCGAGATAGGGACCAAGATGAACTGTTTGGGATCATCAAACAAGGGCAGCTCCACTTCCTCCCGCCATATTGGAACAGCGTCTCAACAGGTGAGAGCAGTCAGCTGAGGCACACCTGCACGCTTTCAACGGTTTCCCTGCGTCGCAGAAGCCAAAGACTTGGTGACTGGACTTCTGTGCTTGGACCCTGCGGACAGGATGACAGCCGAGCAGAGCCTGCAGCATCCTTGGCTGAGGGCGATGGTGCAGAAGTGCCAGCAGAGGGCGCTGCAGTACAGATATGACAGGGGAGCAGAGTGTGCAGAGGAGGAGGCACATGGCAGACACACCAAGGCGGCCCACATGAGTCCAGAAGACCACCTGACACAACCAACACACCCGACTGGGGGGCGGGCTTCTGAGGCCAGTCAGGACCACGCCCACAGCAGTGACCAACTGCCAATCAAAAGAAGCAATCAGCCCGCACAACGATTGAACACTTCTATTCCCGATCAGGTCAACGTCTGACCGCCACACAAATCTTTGTTCATGCAAGTAAAGATTTTTGACGAACACTGAAATGATGCCAAGTGTTTTGTTAAAATGAGCAAATACGCAACACCCAAACGCTCCAAAACACAGGAATGATCTGAAAGAAAAAACAAGAACCATTGCGAAAGAAAAAGAAAGATTTTGCAAAAGCAAAAAATGCTTTAGAAAGAAATGGGAGTTGATGAAACAAAATGAAAGTTCTTGGGAAGCGAGCCAGGCTGGAAGTAAGTCACTAGGCTACCAGGGACACCAGACCTGAGGGATATTGATTTTTAAAGAGTCAAGTTAGAGTTTACAGCAAACAATGAGTGTTTCACAAACATATACCTTTTGTTTTACTTCCTTCTGATGATCCTGCTCATGTCTTGATAGTAGTCACTCAGGTCTGACACCAATGCTAGCCTGGCTAACTTTCTAAGCTGCCTGGCTAACTTCCTGTTAGCCTAACTAACTTCCTAAACAGCCTGGCTAACTTCATAAGTTGCCAAGTAAATTTCTGCTAGTCAGGCTAACTTACTGTTAGCCCCGGCTAACTTCCTAAGCTGCCCGGCTAACTTCCTAAACAGCCTGGCTAACTTCATAAGTTGCCAAATAACTTTCTGCTAGCCCGGCCGACTTACTGTTAGCCCGGCCGACTTACTGTTAGCCCGGCCGACTTACTGTTAGCCCGGCCGACTTACTGTTAGCCCGGCCGACTTACTGTTAGCCCGGCCGACTTACTGTTAGCCCGGCCGACTTCCTGTTAGCCCGGCCGACTTCCTGTTAGCCCGGCCGACTTCCTGTTAGACCGGCCGACTTCCTGTTAGACCGGCCGACTTCCTGTTAGCCCGGCCGACTTCCTGTTAGCCCGGCCGACTTCCTGTTAGCCCGGCCGACTTCCTGTTAGCCCGGCCGACTTCCTGTTAGCCCGGCCGACTTCCTGTTAGCCCGGCCGACTTCCTGTTAGCCCGGCCGACTTCCTGTTAGCCCGGCCAACTTCCTGTTAGCCCGGCCAACTTCCTGTTAGCCCGGCCAACTTCCTGTTAGCCCGGCCAACTTCCTGTTAGCCCGGCCAACTTCCTGTTAGCCCGGCCAACTTCCTGTTAGCCCGGCCAACTTCCTGTTAGCCCGGCCAACTTCCTGTTAGCCCGGCCAACTTCCTGTTAGCCCGGCCAACTTCCTGTTAGCCCGGCCAACTTCCTGTTAGCCCGGCCAACTTCCTGTTAGCCCGGCCAACTTCCTGTTAGCCCGGCCAACTTCCTGTTAGCCCGGCCAACTTCCTGTTAGCCCGGCCAACTTCCTGTTAGCCCGGCCAACTTCCTGTTAGCCCGGCCAACTTTCTAAGCTGCCAAGTAAATTTCTGCCAGCCTGGCCATTGTCTTAAGCTGTCTGTTAACGTCCTACGTTGCCTGGCTAACTTCCCATTAGCATGGCTAACTTCCTGTTAGCCTGGCTAACTTTCTGCTCTTAAAGCATGTATGTAATTCAAGCACTTTTAATTTGCAACATTTCCTGTTGCTTTTGTTTGATAGTGTTTATGCCTTTGGATAATTTCTATGTTTGGCGCGTTGAATTATAGCTGCATGTCAAATGGTTACTTCCTGTTATGCAAACGTTGATTACTATAACCGCTCGATCTGTAAAGTTTTAATGTAACATATGGAATCAAACATTGTATTTACTGTACATGTTATTTTTCTTGTCAGATAATTAGCAGTGAATTATTTTCAAATATATTATTACCACATTAGACGGTCACTTTCAACTTATTTGCATTAATATTTACTCAAATATTGAATGCTGTCTTCTCTGAATACATATGTTATCATTTGTATATTACATATATGTTGTAAATACAGTATGAAGAAGTTTATTAGGAACATACATTATTTTGAAGTACAATTCTAAGGAGTCCATTGAATACTACTCCTTTTGTGTCACATCAATTACTAATCATATGTGCACTTATTTTTGTTCAATATGTATGTTTTTGTAAACAGTACAATGATAAAATGTGTCAGTTTTCACAGTATTATGAATACAAAGTAGCAGGTGACAGAAATAAGTACAGAAAATGTAAGACATTAATCAAATATATTGTGTAAATGTATTTTGTAATTATAAATCATGTAGTTATGGTTATAGAATTATGTAGGAAAACTTTTGGCGTAGGGCAGGGGTTCCAAAACCTTTTCCACTGAGGGCCACAGACATCACCAAAAGTATAATACAATATAGGACTTTTTATAAGTCATAAAACATTACATTTATAATATGTGGGGCTGGTTATAAGTCATAAAATGTTAACATAAAAGTATAATACAATATAGTGCTGGTAACAAGTCATATAACAATAACAAAACTATAATATGGGTCTGGTTATAAGTCATAAAACTAATAAACAATATAATATGGGGCTGGTTATAAGACCTAAAATGTTGATAACAAACGTATTATATGGGGATGTTTATAAGTAATACAATTTCAATAACTTGAATATGGGCCTTGTTATAAGTCATAAAACATCAACAAAACTATAATATGGGGCTGGTTATAAGTCATACAACTTTAATGGCATAAAAACTATAATATAAGGCTGGTTATAAGTTATAGAATGTTAATAACAAAACAATATAATGAGGCTGTTATAAGTCATACAATTCAACAAAACTATAATATAATATAATGCTGATTACAAGTCATAAAACTTTAATAGCATAAAAACGAACAAAATAGGGGGCTGTTATAAGTCAAAACAATACAATAAAAATATAAAATATGGGGCTGGTTATAAGTCATAAAACAATAACAAAATATGGGGCTCGTTACAAGTCACAAAACAATAAGATAAAGACTATAATATGGGACAGGACATAAGTTATAAAACGTCAACAAAACTGTAACAGAGAACTGGTTATAAGTCATACAACTTTAATACCATAAAAACTATAATATGAGGCTGGTTATAAATTACAAAATGTTAAAACTATAATATAATATGAGGCTGTTATAAGTCATAAAACTCAAAACTATAAGGCTGATAAGTCAAAACTTCTATAGCATGAAAACTATAATAAATATGGGGCTGGTTATAAGTCATAAAACAATAACATAAAAACTACAAATATGGGGCTTATTACAAGTCACAAAACAAGATAAAAACTATAATATGGGGATGGTTATAAGTAATACAATTTTAATAACTTTAATATGGGCCTCGTTATAAGTCATAAAACAAAACTATAATATGGGGCTGGTTATAAGTCATAAAACAATAACATAAAAACTATAATATGGGACTTGTTACAAGTCACAAAATAATAAGATAAAAACTATATTATGGGACTGGGTATAAGTTATAAAACATCAACAAAACTATAACATGGGACTGGTTGTAATACAACTTTAATAGCATAAAAACTAATATGAGGCTGGTTATAAATTACAAAATGTTAAAACTATAATATAATATGAGGCTGTTATAAGTCATACAACTCAAAACTATAAGGCTGATAAGTCATAAAACTTCTATAGCATGAAAACTATAATAAATATGGGGCTGGTTATAAGGCATACAACAATAACATAAAAACTATAATATGGGGCTTATTACAAGTCACAAAACAAGATAAAATGGTTATAAGTAATGCAATTTTAATAACTTTAATATGGGCCTCGTTATAAGTCATAAAACTTGAATGGGATTGTGCTGAAAATTGTAATGTTCCTGAAGGAACTCTCCTGACGGAATAAAGAAAGTACTATCTAATCTAATCTAATCTAAAACATCAAAACTATAATATGGGGCTGGTTATAAGTCACAAAATGTCAAAACTATAACATAGGACTGGATATAAGTCAGACAACTTTAATAGCATAAAACTATAATATGAGGCTGTTTATAAGTTATAAAATGTTAATAACAAAACCAATATGAGGCTGATTATAAGTCATAAAACTATAATAAAATATGGGGCTGGTTACAAGACACAAAACAATTAGATAAAAACTATAATATGGGGCAGGTTATAAGTTATAAAACGTTACTACCAAAAATATTTGTAGCAAACAAATGGGACACAGATTGAAACGTTATAAATCGAGGAAGGAACAGATATTGCTTGCAGGTCTTTGAAGGTAAATACGAAGTAGAAAGTACAAGTCCAAGTAAGAACTGGTCCAATAGTGTTTGTTGCTCATGTTCCTAGTAAACCACAGCTGACACTTTACACTTCCTGCTCCACCCCACACCCCCAGCACATTCCCTATAGGGGCCCTTCAGGCTCTTCTTGACATGTTTGCAATAAGGCAGCCTTTTGTTCACTCACCTTCAAGGACTGTCCTGCTTCAACCATGGACACTCCTACAAACACAAACACACACAGTCAATACTCCTACACACACACTACACAAAAGGGAATACTCCTACAAACACACAAATGGAATGTGCCAACACACACACACACACACACACGCACACACGCACACACACACACACACACACACACACACACACACACACAAAGTGCATGACATTGCTGGTTTACGAGCGGACAAGCCTGTTCGGCAGCGCACAATCACTGAGTACTTCCAAGCAGACAGTGTGTAAACAGAAAAGGGAGAAGGGATGCATTTTGGCTTAAAAACTAACGATAAAGGTGAAGTTACACTAAACGCCCTCAGGAAGAGGTGCTTTAAGACAGTGGTGCCCAACTTTTTTGTAGCTGCAGACCGGTCAACGCTTGATAATTTGTCCTGCGGCGCGGCGGTGGGGAGCAAATTTTTTATTTTTTTTCCCTTTGTCCTGAAAAAGGGAGGTTTTTTGGGTTGGTGCACTAATTGTAAGTGTATCTCGTGTTTTTTATGTTGATTTAATAAAAAAGCCACTTCTAAATCACTAATCCTCACCTCCATGGCGACAGATAAAGAACATTTCTTACAATTATTATTATCACTGCAGGACGAGGAATAGCTAAACATGCTTCATTACACACCGTAGCTCACCAGCGTCACAATGTAAACAAACGCCATTAGTGGATCTACACCTGACACCCACTGTAATGATATAAAGTATAGGAGTGTATCTAGTCGATACTAGTATGAATACATCAATATTTTTTTTGCATTACATCTTTTTTTTTATTGTTTTATTTGTATTATGTTTATAAAGTCAGGAAATATGTCCCTGGACACATGAGGACTTTAAATATGACCAATGTATGATCCTGTAACTATTTGGTATCGGATTGATACCAAAATTTGTGGTGTCATCCAAAATTAATGTAAAGTATCAAACAAAAGAATAAGTGATTATCACATTTTAACAGAGGTCTGGATAGAACATGTTAAAAGAGAAAGTAAGCAGATATTAACAGTAAATGAACAAGTAGATTAACAATTCATTTTCTACCGTTTGTCCTTGATAATGTTGATAAAATAGGTAGATAGACGACAATATGTTACTGCATACGTCAGCAGCTAAATTAGGATCCTTTGCTTACTTACTAATAAAGGAAAAGTTGTCTTGAATGTTCACTATTTTATTTAAGGACACACTTGCAATAAGAAACATGTTTGATGTAAGATTTTTTTGTTCAAATAAAGCCAATAATGCAATTTTTTGTGGTAGCCTTTATGTAGAAAAGTATCCAAAAGTACTGAAATACATTTTGGTATCAGTACCAAAATATTGGTATCAGGACAACACACACACAAAGTGCATGCTCACACACACACTGCGCACACGTTTCCCACACACAATGCGTACACGTTTCCCACACACACTGCGTACATGTTTCCCCACACACATTGCGTACATGTTTCCCCACACACACTGCGTACATGTTTCCCCACACACACTGCGTACATGTTTCCCACACACACTGCGTACATGTTTCCCACACACACTGCGTACATGTTTCCCCACACACACTGCGTACATGTTTCCCCCACACACTGCGTACATGTTTCCCCCACACACAGTGCATGCTCACACACACTGCGTACATGTTTCCCACACACACTGCGTACATGTTTCCCCACACACACTGCGTACATGTTTCCCCACACACACTGCGTACATGTTTCCCACACACACTGCGTACATGTTTCCCACACACACTGCTTACATGTTTCCCCACACACACTGCGTACATGTTTCCCACACACACTGCGTACATGTTTTCCACACACACTGCGTACATGTTTCCCCACACACACTGCGTACGTTTCCCACACACACTGCGTACATGTTTCCCC
This sequence comes from Nerophis ophidion, assembly GCF_033978795.1. Lineage (NCBI taxonomy): Eukaryota > Metazoa > Chordata > Actinopteri > Syngnathiformes > Syngnathidae > Nerophis > Nerophis ophidion. The sequence goes on along the minus strand of NC_084614.1, from coordinate 14,466,010 downwards.
ACACACACTGCGTACGTTTCCCACACACAATGCGTACATGTTTCCCCACACACACTGCGTACATGTTTCCCACACACACTGCGTACATGTTTCCCCACACACACTGCGTACATGTTTCCCCACACACACTGCGTACATGTTTCCCACACACACTGCGTACATGTTTCCCACACACACTGCGTACATGTTTCCCCCACACACACAGTGCATGCTCACACACACACACTGCGCACACGTTTCCCACACACACTGCGTACATGTTTCCCCACACACACAGTGCATGCTCACTCTCACACACACACACACACATGTTCTCCCTACACACACAGTGCATGCTCACACACACTGCACAATCACACACACACACACACACACACACACAGCGTACATGTTCTCCCCCCACACACAGTGCATGCTCACACACTGCACACACACAGAGTGTGCATACTCCCCCCCCCACACACACAGTGCATGCTCACACACACACAGTGTGTATACTTCCCCCCCCCACACACACACACAGTGCTTGCTCCCACACACACACACAGTGCATGCTCCCACACACACATAAAAATACGAGTACATGTTCCTACACACACACACACACACACACACACACACACACACACACACACACACACACACACACAGAATGATCTGACACAAAGTATGTTCCTACACACACACACACACACACACACACACACACACACACACACACAGTGAATGATCTGACACAAAGTATATGTTCCTACACACACACGCATGCATACTCCCCCCCCACACACAGTGCATGCTCCCACACACACACAAAAATAAAAGTACATGTTCTACAAGCACACACACACACACACACACACACACACACACACACACACACACACAGTGAATGATCTGACACAAAGTATATGTTCCTACACACAGACAAACAGTGAATGATCACACACACACGCACACCCACAAACTCAAACAGTGAATGATCCCAAACCCCAAAACACACACACACACAGTGAATGATCTGACACAAATTAAGTTCCTACACACACACACACACACACACACACACACAGAATGATCCCCTCCACACACAGTGAATGATCTGACACAAAGTATATGTTCCTGCACACACACAAACAAACTCAAACAGTGAATGATCCCCCCCCCACACACACAGTGAATGATCTGACACAAAGTATGTTCCTACACACACACACACACACACACACACACACACACACACACACACACACACACAGAGTGAATAATTCCCCCCCCCACCCCAACAGACACAGTGAATGATCTGACACAACGTATATGTTCCTACACACACACACACAAACTCAAACAGTGCATGATCCCACACACACACCAAGTACATGTTACTACAAACACAAACATAAAGTGCATGCTCCCACAAAAACACCAAGTGCTCGCATTACAGCCATGACGTCATCAAACGTGCTTCGTGCGTCCACGCCAAAGACGTCGCACAACTACAAAGGGCAGCCTTCTTTGAGGGACGGCTTTAAAAAAACGGGTCACCTGACTCACTTTGGTCACCTTACAAGCCCCCTGCGCATGCGCCCGGGCCAACTCTTTAAATACCCCCCAAGTCATCTGGCAAAACAAAAACATTCCGCTGTCAGCTCGCAGCTCCCGATGTCCGCCGCGGCGCTTACTCGTTGGTGCACGTTAAACCGGAGCCGCCGTTTGTGAATAACGAACCATTTAGGTCGTAGGAAGGAGCGTGTGCAGGTCGCACTCAGGAAAGAGTGGTTGGGGGGGGGAGAAAAACAAAGATGGTGGTCATAGCGTAGCCACAGAGACCAACATCCGCCACCGGACACAAACAGGACACGGACAGCCGAGCCGAGTCGAGCAGAACCGAACCGAACTCCTGGCACGGAGCGGGAAGCAAACAGCTGAGAATTGTTTTTGTTCCGACTAGCTAGCCTGCTGAGCTTGTAAGTCCGCCAAACTGCTTGTTTTTGAACATAAGCCGACGCAGCCTAACGCGTCCACTAAAGCGACCGAAAGTTAACGTTATTAACATTCGAAATAAATAAACAATAAAGGCCGTTAGCCTGTTATTGCTAACCGAGCTAGCTGTCAGGTGACAGTTAGCTTGGCGGCTAGCTAGCCAGCTAGCCCCCAAGCTAACCCCGAATATTCCGGAAAGTTCTAGAAGAACCGCCGCCATGGACGACGGGGACGTAGGCGTCGCGCCCGGCTCCTCCTCCTCCTCCTCGGCCGGCCTGAACATCGGGGCCGGGGGGGCGGCGGCGGAGGCGGCGGCCGAGGCCATGCAGGAGGAGGTCGGGACGCGGCGGCAGGCGCAGGCGGAGGGGCCCGGCGACACAGACTCGCCAGAGCCGCCCAAGAAGAGGAGCAAAGTGCCCGAGGGGGAGTCCGGCAAGCTGGAGGAGAGACTGTACTCTGTGCTCTGCTGCACCGTGTGCCTAGACTTACCCAAGGCGTCCGTGTACCAGGTAAATGTGGCCAACACGAGCAGGGTGGGAACACACCTGAGAACACACCTGTTGCCCCCCAATAACCAAGCTGTTGGCGATGTGATGACGTCACAGCAGGCCTGGGAGTCAAGCAAACACACCTGTGATTAATGCAGTGGTCCTCAATTATGTCCATCTCACGCCTCCTAAGGGACATTTTTAATGCCCCTCATCATAAGTTTTTTTTTTTTTTATCCGTTTGTGTCAATATATCCTACTATCTAGGGCTGGGCGATATTGCCTTTTTTTAATATCACAATATTTTTAGGCCATGTCGCGATACACGATATATATTACGATATTTTGCTTTGGCCTTGAATGAACACTTGATGCATATACCGTATTTCCTTGAATTGTCGCAGGGCATATAGTATGCGCATGCCTTGAATTACCGCAGGGCATATAGTATGCGCATGCCTTGAATTACTTAGTGCTAGTCTACTTAGTGCAAGTCTACTTAGTGCAAGTCTACTTAGTGCTAGTCTACTTAGTGCTTTAGGAACTTTTCTTAGCTTTCTTAGCCTAGCTTCATTTTCAAAATGAAAATGAAGCTAGGCGAACACACTTCTACAACGCTAAATATAACCTGTGGTGTACCTCAGGGATCAATACTAGGACCTAAATTATTCAAGCTCTGTATAAATGACATTTGTAAAGTTACAAGAGATTTAAAGTTAGTATTATTTGCGGATGATACAACAGCGTTTTTGTTCAGGAGAGAACACACAGAAGATAATACAAATAATAACGGAAGAAATGAACTAATTAAAAAAATGGTTTGACAAAAACAGACTCATTGAATCTCAGTAAAACTAAAATAATTTTATTTGGTAACAGTAGAAAGTCAAACACAAATAAAAAATGGACGGAATAGAAATTAAGAGTAAATGAAACCAAATTTTTAGGTATAATGATTGAGGATAAATTGAACTGGAAATATACAACAAAGTAGCAAGAAACACGTCAATAATGAATAGAGCCAAATATGTTCTAGACCAAAAATCACTTTATATTCTATACTGCTCACTAGTGTTACCTTATCTGAGTTACTGTGTAGAAATATAGGGAAATAATTACAAAAGTACACTTCATTCGAGTCCATGGTTCTCGCCCGGAAAAGGGTGGAGTGCCATCTCCGGGTTGGGGAGGAGACCCTGCCCCAAGTGGAGGAGTTCAAGTACCTAGGAGTCTTGTTCACGAGTGGGGGAAGAGTGGATCGTGAGATCGACAGGCGGATCGGTGCGGCGTCTTCAGTAATGCGGACGTTGTATCGATCCGTTGTGGTGAAGAAGGAGCTGAGCCGGAAGGCAAAGCTCTCAATTTACCGGTCGATCTACGTTCCCATCCTCACCTATGGTCATGAGCTTTGGGTCATGACCGAAAGGATAAGATCACGGGTACAAGCGGCCGAAATGAGTTTCCTCCGCCGGGTGGCGGGGCTCTCCCTTAGAGATAGGGTGAGAAGCTCTGCCATCCGGGAGGAGCTCAACGTAAAGCCGCTGCTCCTCCACATCGAGAGGAGCCAGATGAGGTGGTTCGGGCATCTGGTCAGGATGCCACCCGAACGCCTCCCTAGGGATGTGTTTAGGACACGTCCAGCTGGTAGGAGGCCACGGGGAAGACCCAGGACACGTTGGAAAGACTATGTCTCCCGGCTGGCCTGGGAACGCCTCGGGATCCCCCGGGAAGAGCTAGACGAAGTGGCTGGAGATAGGGAAGTCTGGGCTTCCCTGCTTAGGCTGCTGCCCCCGCGACCCGACCTCGGATAAGCGGAAGATGATGGATGGATGGATGGCACTTCATTCACTGTGTTACAAAATAAATCAGTTAGAATAATACGTAATGGATATAGAACATACAAACCCTTTATTTATTGAATCAAAGATACTGAAAATCCACGACATAGTGAAATTGCAAACAGCTAAAATTATACACAAAGCAAACTATAACCTGCTACCCAAGAATATCCAACAATTCTTTTCAACAAAAGAGGAGAAATATAATCTTAGACAAACATGTAATTTAAAACATTTGTACGCACGTACAACACTTAAGACCTTCAGTATATCAGTATGTGGAATTAAATTATGGAATGGATTAAGCAAAGCAATCAAACAATGTACTAATATGATCCACTTCAAGAAACTATTCAAACTGGAAGTGTTTACAAAGTACAAAAAAAAAGAACCAAGATAAACATTCTGAATTTATTCACCCATTCATTCTTTCATTCTCAAAATAATCTTATTTCATCGTACGGAATAAAATTTACTTCACCAATTATTTATTTATTTTTATTGTGATTAATTATGGATTATATTGTGATTACATTGAGAACAGGAAGTGAACAGAAAATTTAGCAACTGTTATGTGAAAGAAAAGGGGTAGGATTTAATGAGCTCTGCTTCTTTTTACTCCTTTTCGAACATGTTGAAAAAAGAAATTGGACATTGTGATCCATCATGTTGTATGCTTGCGTGTTCGAAATAAACTTAAACTAAACTCCAAATGGAGGAGGCTGATTTCAATACCAGTAATTTGAAAATCGCATAAAGGGAAGAAGATTAAGAAGTATTCAATAGGATTTAAGGTCCAAGCTTACATCACACTCAAAATTTTAGTGCATTATTGGTAAGTGCCGGAGTGAGAAGAGGTTTTAAAATAATTAGCGTATGCTTACTTTTACCGCATGCCTTTGGTAAGCGCAGGAGTGAGAAGAGGTTTTAAATTAATTAGCGCCCCGGCGGAAATTCAAGGAAATACAGTAATCACAGCAGTTTGATGATTCTATGTGCCTACATTAAAACATTCTTCTTTATACTCCATTCATATATGCTACTTTTAAACTTTCAAGCAGAGAGGGAAATCACAACAGTCAATTGACCAAAAGTGTATTTATTAAAGGTATTAAGCGGTGGCACAAACATTCAAGTCATTTCCAAAACAGAAAGTGCAAGATTGTCAGAGACATTTTAAGTGTCAAATAAAAATGAGCTGCATAATAGGAAATCAAATAACATTCGTCCATCACTATGTGGTATGTTACTGAGGTTATGAAATTCTCTTCATTCTCTAGCGAGTGACTTTTCAAATGATGCTACATATTAGCAGTTATGCTACTTTTTATAACGCCCCCCACACTTGACAAATTATGGTTGTCTGTTTGACATATTCCCACATGAAGCCGAACCACCGCCAGACGATGGAAACCCTGCTGTTTTTGTTGGGAATTAAGTCTTCCGTCATTTGTTACCAGATTCGCTCCTTCTTTCTCTCGTACGGCTATGTAAGCAGCTAATGTAGCCCAGTATGCTACCTCTCTGCCCTGCGAGGGCGGACACGTTTGTGACGTATGACGTGACAGTATGTGACGTATGTAAGAATGTGCGCCTGCTTGTCTGTGAGAAGGAAAGACAGGAAAGAGTGAGAAGAGCCTGAAGTGTACGCCCGCAGCTAAAAGCAACTGCGTGAGAATGTATACTCGAATATTACGATAGTCCTTTTCTAAATCGCACAGAGACAAACCCGCGGTATATCGTATATATCGCCCAGCCCTACTACAACCCCCCAGTTGGCCCCCCTCCCCATTTGAGAAGCACTAAAGTCAAGTCAGATTTAATCCCTTTTATCTGCTAGTTCGTGTCTTTTGCTCCAACACAAGACAGGATAGGCGGTATAAGACCACTTAGAGCATAAACAAAACAAAAAAGATGGGGACATAAATTAATTGAGAACCACTGCATGAGCCTGATTCACTTCCCGCACTGTGTCCCCTTAAAGCCCTTCCCCCTACAACCTGCATTAACCAGGAACTCAGTTAAACTATATATAATAAACTTTAGCAGCAGGTACATCATTACATGCACTAGCCCAACTCATCCCGCATGGTGTCCCGTTTAAGCCCTTCCCCCTGCAACCTGCATTAACCAGGAACTCAGTTAAAATCTACATGCTTGTAATAAACTTTAGCAGCAGGTACATCATTACATGCACTAACCCAACTCATCCTGTATTGTGTCTCCTTTAAACCCTCCCCCCTGCAACTTGTATTACCTAGGAACCAGTTAAAATATACATGCTTATAATTACCTCTAGCAGCAGGTACATCATTACACACACACTACCCCGACTCACTTCCTGTACTGTCTCCTTTAAACCCTTCCCCCTGCCAATTGTGTTAACCAGGAACCCAGTTAAAATCTACATGCGTCTAAGAAACTTTAACAGCAGGTAAATCATTATATGCACTAGCCCAACACATTCTGTATTGCCTCCTTTAAACCCTTCCCCCTGCAACCTGTGTTAACCTAGGAACCCAGTTAAAATGTACATGGGTAAAATAAAGTTTAGCAGCAGGTACAATCATTGCGCACACTAACCAGACTAATTTCCTTTTATTGTGTCTCCTTTAAACCCTTCCCCCTGCAACATGTGTTACCAAGGAACCCAGTTAAAATTTACATGCGTAAAATAATCTTTAGCAGCAGGTACATCATTACACACACACACTACCACGACTCAGTACTTGTACTGTGTCTCCTTTAAACCCTCCCCCCTGCAAAAGATGTTACCTAGGAACCCTGCGTAATGTAACATGCGTAAAATAAACTAGCTAATACAATCATTATGCACACTATCCCAATTCACTTCCTGTAATGTGTCTCCTTTAACCTCTGCAACTTGTGTTACCGAGGAACCCAGTTAAAGTTTACATGCATAAAATAAACTTTAGCCTTAGGTATAATCATTACACAAACACTACCTCGACTCACTTCCTGTACTGTGTCTCCTTCAAACCCTTCCCCCCGCAACCTGTGTTAATTAGGGACCAAGTTAAAACCGATTTCTTTAAGATAAACTTTAGCAACAGGCACAATCGTTACACACACTACCCCGACTCACTTCCTGCACTGTGTCTCCTTTAAACCCTTCCCCGACAACCTGCATCAAAATCTATTTGCGTAAAATAAACTTTTGACAGCAGGTACAATCATTACATTACACACACTATCCCAATTCACTTCCTGTAATGTGTCTCCTTTAACCTTTTCCCCTGCAACTTGTGTTACCTAGGAACCCAGTTAAAATTTACATGCGTAAAATAAACTTTAGCAGCAGGTATAATTACACACACACTATCCCAATTCACTTCCTATAATGTGTCTCCTTTAACCTCTTCCCCTGCAACTTGTGTTACCTAGGAACCCAGTTAAAATTTACATGCGTAAAATAAACTTTAGCAGCAGGTATAGTCATTACACACACACTACCCCGACCCACTTCCTGTACTGTGTCTCCTTTAAACCCTTCCCCCTGCAACCTGTGTTAACTAGGAACAAAGTTAAAATCTACAAGCAGGTACAATAATCACACACACCCTGTACTGTGTCTCCTTAAAACCCTTCCCCCTGCAACCTGTGTTAACTAGGAACACAGTTAAAATCTACAAGCAGGTGCAATCACACACACGACTCACTTCCTGTACTGTGTCTTCTTTAAACCCTTCCCCCTGCAACATGTGTTAACGAGGAACCCAGTTAAAATCTATTAAGATAAACTTTAGAAGTAGGTACAATCCTTACACACACGCACCCCCCGACCGACTCACATCCTGTACTGTCTCCCTTTTAAACCTATCCCCTACAACCTGGGTAACTGGGAACCCAGTTAAAATGTGCATGCATAAAATCAACTTAAGCAGTAGGTACAATCATTACACACACTAGCTCGACTCATTTCCTGTACTGTGTCTCCTTTAAACCCTTCCCCTTGCAACCTATGTTAACAAGGAACCCAGTTAAAATCGAAGTGTAAGATAAATTGTAGCAGTAGTTACAATCATTACACTCACAACAACTCACATCCTGTACTGTCTCCCTTTTAAACCCTTCTCCTGAAACCTGTGTAACTGTTAAAATGTGCATGCGTAAAATCAACTTAAGCAGTAGATACAATCATTACACACACTAGCCCGACTCATTTCCTGTACTGTCTTCTTTAAATCCTTCCCCCTGCAACCTATGTTACCTAGGAACCCAGTGAAATTTAACATGCGTAAAATAAACTAGCTGGTCCAATCATTACGCATACAATCCCAATTCACTTCCTGTTATGTGTCTCTTTTAACCCCTTCCCCCTGCAACCTGTGTTAACCAGGAGAACAGTTTAAATCTACATGCATGAAATCAACTTTAGCAGCAGGTACAATCATTACACACAAACACACACCACCCCTATTCACTACCTGTACTGTGTCTTCTTTAAACCCTTCCCCCTGCAACCTGTGTTAACTAGGAACAAAGTTAAAACTGACATGTTTAAGATAAACTTTAGCAGCAGGTACAATCGTTACACACACGACTAACTTCCTTTACTGTGTCTCCTTTTAAACCCTTCCCCCAACACCCTGTATCAAAGTATATTCACGTAAAATATACTTTGGCAGCAGGTACAATCATTACACACACTATCTTCACTTCCTGTAATGTGTCTCCTTGAAACCCTTTCCCCAACAACCTGTATCAAAGTCTATTCACGTAAAATAAACTTTGGCAGCAGGTACAATCATTACACACACTATCTTCACTTCCTGTAATGTGTCTCCTTTAAACCCTTCCCCCAACAACCTGCATCAAAGTCTTCACGTAAAATAAACTTTGGCAGCAGGTACAATCATTACACACACTATCTTCACTTCCTGAAATATGTGTCTCCTTTAAACTCTTCCCCCCGCAACCTGTGTTAACTACAAAGCCAGTTAAAATCTGTGTGTAAGGTAAACTTTAGCAGTAGGTACAATCATTACACACACAATACGACTCACTTTCTGTACTGTGTCTTCTTTAAACCTCTCCCCCTGCAACCCATGTTAACTAGGAACCCAGTTAAAATGTATACGTGTAAGATAAACTTAAGCAGTAGGTACAATCATTACACACACACATACACTACCCCAACTCACTTCCTGTATTGTGTCTTCTTTAAACCCTTCCCCAGACAACCTGCATCAAAATCTATTCGCATAAAATAAACATTGGCAGCAGGTACGAACCCGACTCGCTTTCTGTACCGTGTCTCCTCTAAATTATTCTCCCTACAATCTGTTAGTGAGGAACTCAAAATCTAAATGCGTCAAATAAACGGCAGCATTGGCACAATCATTACACACACTATCGAGACTCACTTCCTGTGCTGTGTGTCCTTTAAACCCGTCCTCCTACAACTTGTTACCCAGGAACCCAGTTAAAATCTATAGAAGTAAACCTTGGTAGCAGGTGCAATCATCACACACACACACACACACACACACACACACACACACACACACACACTACCCTGACATCACTTCCTGTCCCCTAGAAAAAAAAATCCTATCCTCGTTTTATAAGTAATTAATAAGTTAATTTGGTTAAATCAACGCCTAAAACTCTAGACAACCTTCAGATCTATGTTTTGCTACAAGTTTATCTTTATTTTTTTGTTTTATGCCTTTTTTGAAAGGAAGAAAAAAAAGTTTTATGTCAAAAAACACAAAATATGCAATATTTCCCCTCCAAAGTGGAATATTTGAAGTAATTGGAGTGGAGAATAGCTCAATAATTCATAAATACTTAACTTTTCTAGCAATGGCAGTTTTAAAGAAAAAAAAAAAATCCTGCATAGCAGCTTTGTTTTATTCGTGTCAACATTTCAACTTTTTTAATGTTTTTTTTATTAGTAGTATTTTGCTTATATCTAACCTACTTACATTGCATTAAGAACATTGCAATGCTTATAGCTGACCTACATACAGTTTAACAGGATAAACATTGTTAAAAGATATGGAAAGATTACAAAAATAAATACTAATTAAATATACTGCAAAATAAACTGCTGAACAATTTAAGTGAATACAATTACCAAAGTGCTAAAACAAATACATTCCAATGAATATAAATAATATATATGCTTCTTAAATAAACTGTCAATAAAATTGAAGTGCAAATGAAAATACAGCTTAACTGTTTAGTCATCATTTTTGCGCTTATAAAACTTTTGTTTAACTTCAGCTCCAGATTTCTTCTGTTTGATATTGTCATTACTGCTACAAGTGGTGGAAAATTGTATTGCAACTGCAGACCTCAGCTGACAAACATGATAATAATAACAATGGATTAGATTTATATAGCGCTTTTCTATCGACTACTCAAAGCAATCACAAATGTTTTTCACAGCCCTCTAGGGGTCGCACGACACCTTATGCCCGCCACACTATGTAAATATTTAAGTACCGTATTTTTCAAAGTATAAGTCGCTCCGGAGTATAAGTCGCACCTGCCGGAAATGCATAATAAAGAAGGGAAAAAAGATATATAAGTCGCACTGGAGTATAAGTCGCATTTTTTGGGAAAATTTATTTGATAAAACCCATCACCAAGAATAGACATTTGAAAGGCAATTTAAAGTAAAGAAAAGTGAACAACAGGCTGAATAAGTGCACATTATATGAGGCATAAATAACCAACTGAGAAGGTGCCTGGTAGGTAAGAGTCATTCAAATAACTATAACATATTAGAACATGCTATAAGTTTACCAAACAATCTGTCACTCCTAATCCATAAATCCCATGAAATCTTATACGTCTAGTCCAGGGGTCGGGAACCTTTTTGGCTGAGAGCCATGAAAGCCAAATATTTTTAAATGTATTTCCGTAAGAGCCATATAACATTTTTCAAGACTGAATACAACTAAATTTGTGCATTTTTAAGTATGACCAACATTTGTAGAGTATAATAAGTCTCTTATTCTTTTTAACAACATTGTTATTATAAAACTTAAACAATAATACATATAATACTTCTTACCATTAATGCGACATCTTGAACAGGTGCGGTAGAAAACGGATGGTTGGATTAAAATGCATGAGAATGTTTAATAATTTGAACGTTATTTTTGAAACTGATTACCAGCGAAATTATTCATTACTTATAATGTTAAGCAATATCAGCTAAGATTTATCTGAGAGTCAGATGCAGTCATTTAGCTATAGAGCCATAGGTTCCCTACCCCTGGTTTAAGCATTAGACACCTTTTTACCTGCACTCTGTCTCCCGCTGTTTCCCACATCTACAAAGTAATTAGCTACTGACTGCCACCTACTGATATGGAAGAGTATTACACGGTTACTCGGCATAGCTCGGTTGGTAGAGTGGCCGTGCTAGCAACCTGAGGGTTCCAGGTTCGATTCCCGCTTCCGCCATCCTAGTCACTGCCGTTGTGTACTTGGGCAAGACACTTTACACACCTGCCCCCAGTGCCACCCACACTGGTTTAAATGTAACTTAGATATTGGGTGAAACTTTGTAAAGCGCTTTGAGTCACTAGAGAAAAGCGCTATATAAATTATCTGAGAGCCATATGTAGTCATCAAAAGAGCCACATCTGGCTCTAGAGCCATAGGTTCCCTACCCCTGGTCTAGTCTCTTATGTGAATGAGCTAAATAATATTATTTGATATTTTACGGTAATGTGTCAATAATTTCCCACATAAGTCGCTGTTGAGTATAAGTTGCACCCCCGGCCAAACTACGAAAAAAAAACTGACTTATAGTCCGAAAAATACGTAATGATTATAAAACTTGAAAGATAATCTGTATTTTTGTATATCGAAAACATTTAGTCGGTGGAAATAATCCATCTTTGATTGCGAAACAGTTTGGATTTATGTTCACATGACATAACAAAAATGTAATGAAAATGTTTAATAGTTTGTTATTTACAATCAGAGAGGAGGGGAATATTTACCCCCCTCCACCCACAGATTTTGACGCCGTTTTTAACACCACATGTTTCTCATCATCTTTATCAAAGTGCTCGCACTCGCAACTTTCCTTGGCCCCGTAGAAAGTTGTACTCGCCGACGTTTGTTTGCAGTCTACGTTCCAAGGAATGACACGCAAGTTTGTTACGCCACGATATACAAAAACATTTTAGTGGAAGTTTGATCAAAAATATACCAGTGTAGTTAAATCCATAAATAGAAACACATAGCTCATGCGTTATATTCATCTGCTCTGCCGGAGAATAAGAAGACTTGGCAGTAGGGATCAGTGCTGCCAACTTGGCCATCATTGAGCAACACATTTTTTTAGCCTTTTAAAAATTGCCAATAAAGCAAATTAGACTATGACATCTTCTGAATTGTACTACTTGACTGCCACAGTTTGTCCTTTTTAAAGCGGTTCATTCATACATGGAAATCGGCTTAGACTTCATGTCGCCAACAATATGCTTACAGACGTGACCAATGATCACATGTTCAAGCACAAGCACTTTGAAAGCTTACATGATGAACACATTATTTAATAGTCTTTTTTTTTTTTTTGTTCTCATCACACAACTTCATTTTTTTCTAACTATATTTGATCCTGTATTGCTTTTTTATGTAATGTGTGCAGATGTTTTTTTAAATATTACATATTAAAAATGTAAAATATCACTATCGTTCTACAGTTTGTGGTCAGGTGATGATAGTCATTAAATACTACATTATATCTGAGTCTAGCTCCTATTACTAATACATGTGAATAAACAATATAACTGATAAAACTATTCTAGAAAATCATGTTGTGGTGTGTTTTGTTTATTATCCATAATTTAATAACTTCACCCACAATGAAGATATACTTTAAATAAATTATTTCAACATTTTAAAAAGGTCAGTGATAAAGTTTATTTTTCAATCATATTAGTAACACTTTTGCAGCCCTTTGGGGCATTTGTGATTAAGGGCTATACACACCAGCAATATTTTGGCAAATTGACGCATGTTACAGTTAGCATTTTAGCATTCTTACTTTTTTTTTATAGCTAATTTTGCACATATACACCTCAATAACATATATTTGGTTATTTTGATAATACTAACTGTCAGCATACTACTTGTAGCATGTTGTGTTACTTGATGTATGTTAATGTTAGCATGATAGCATTTGAAACATTTTTTTTCAAGTACAGATCTCAAAATAAAATATTTTGTTTGACGCATGTTACAGTTGACATTTTAGCACACTAGCTTTTTCAGCTAATTTAAGAAGTACTGTATACGTCTCAGTTACTCTAACTTTTTGTTAGATTTTTTCTATTTTTTAGCAAATTTTATAGGTATTTTTATAAATATAAACTTCAGTCAGATTTTGATACTTTGATGCATGTTAACATTAGCGTACTAGCATTTTAAACAATTGTTTCAGTTATACGCCTCAGAGTAAAATATTTTGGTACTATAGGCATATTCCAGTTAGCATTTTAGCATGCTAATATGAGCCGTCTAGCTTTTTAAAGCTAATTTAGCAGGTTTATGCCTCAGTGTCATCTTTGGTCTTTCATTAATGCTAACTGTTAGCATCGTACTGTTAGCATGTTAGCGAATTTGACAGTATTACAGTGAGTGTTATAGTTTGTTTTATTAATGCGAACTGTTAGCATGCTAACATTAGCAGGCAAACTATGTTTAGCTGATTTAACAGGTATACGCCTCAGTGTCATATTTGGTGTCTTATTCATGCTAACTGTTAGCATGTTAGCTTTATTAGCTAATTGGACAGGTATACACCTTGGTGTCATATTTTAGTGTTCCATTATTGCCAACTGTTAGCATGCTAACACTAGCAGGCTAGCTTTTTCTTTTTTTAGCTTATTAATGCCTCAATATAATTTGGTGTTTTATTAATGTTAGCTTTTTAGCTAATTTGACATGTGTACACCTTGTTGTTTAATAATTCCTGTTATCTTTTAGCTAATTTAGCAGGGATACATCTCAGTATCATCATTTGGTGTTTTATTAATGCCAACTGTTAGCTTTTTTCAAAGCTAATTTAATTATGTATTTTACAATGTACTGCTTTTATATTTTATATTATTACTTTGAACAGTTTATTTTAATTTTTATCCTGTAAAGCGTCTTTGAGTACTCTGAAAAGCGCTATACCAAATAAAATGTATTATTATTATTATTTACAGGAATATACCTCAGTTGTCATATACTGTATGACTCTTAGGGTGCTATCTTTTTTTTTTTTTTTTTTTTAGCTCATTTTGCTGTTGCATGACAAACGGTTAGCATTTCAGTTCGTTTGGTTCTCAAGCATTCACACAACGTTTATACCGAAACGCCATTTTCTAGTTCTTTGAAAACAATGTGTATTATTTCGTAGGGGACAAAACTACCAAAGTTTCCGCTGCATCCTTGCTTGTGTCAGTCTGTGGAAAAAGTTTGACGTAAGTAATATTTTTTTAGTGTACCAACGGCCACCTGATGTGCGCGGGCTGCTTCATCCACCTGCTGGCCGACTCTCGCCTGAAGGAGGAGCAGGCCACCTGTCCCAACTGCAGGTAGGCGGGCACACCCCGAACACACCTGTGCTGCGGAAGCTGCCCATGACCACAGGTGTTGCCGTCGCTGCTCAGGTGCGAGATCAGCAAGAACCTTTGCTGCAGGAACCTGGCGGTGGAGAAGGCAGTGAGCGAGCTGCCCACGGACTGCACCTTCTGCCTTAAACAGTTCCCTCGCTCCAGCCTGGAGAGACACCAGAAAGAAGAGTGCCAGGACAGGTGGGTTTACGTCTACGGCTACTTGCTTCTCCGCGAAATTACGGCAGTTTTAGGAAAATTTGGTAATGATGATAATCATTTTCTTTATTAAAGTGCTTTAAAAAGGTACTTGAAGACAAAAGAAAACATGATAACCGTAAAAGCACATCCAGTGTAATAATAATTATAATAATACAAGTGTAATTCAACATGGGATCTTTTTTTTCTTCTTTGTCATGAGTTTTTTTGGGTTGGTGCACTAATTGTAAGTGTATCTTGTGTTTTTTATGTTGATTTAATAAAAATAAAAATAAATACAATTCTTCTGCAGCCCGGTACCATTCGAGCCAGGTGGTTGGGGACCACTGCTCTACAACCTGTCGTCACGTCCCCCTTTCCTACATAGAAACAGCGTGCCGGCCCAGTCACATAATATATGCGGCTTTTACACACACACACTAGTGAATGCAAAGCATACTTGGTCAACAGCCATACAGGTCACACTGAGGGTGGCCGTATAAACAACTTCAACACTGTTACAAATATGAGCCACACTGTGAACCCACACCAAACAAGAATGACAAACACATTTCGGGAGAACATCCGCACCGTAACACAAGAAACAAAACAGAACAAATATCCAGAACCCCTTGTCGCACTAACTCTTCCGGGATGCTACAATATACACACCTGCTACCACCAAACCCCTACCCCCCCTTCCCTCCATCTCCCGAATTCGGAGGTCTTAAGGTTGGCAAGTATGGTCTAATCCCCCTCTTGTCCCAGCAATCTCCCCCTCTGTCTTCGTTTTTTTCTCTTTCTATCCCCTCCTGCACCAAATGATAAAATAAATACATTTAATAAAGTCAAATACAAATAAGGCAACAAGAGAAGTAGCCTACACTTCTCTTTGGTAAAGCAAATCTTGGGCATCTACATCCACTACCGTATTTTTCGGACTATAAGTCGCAGTTTTTTTTCATAGTTTGGGTGCGACTTATACTCAGGAACGACTTATGTGTGGAATTATTAACACGTTACTGTAAAATATCAAATAATATTATTTAGCTCATTCACGTAAGAGACTAGACGTATAAGATTTCATGGGATTTAGCGATTAGGAGTGACAGAATGTTTGGTAAAGGTATAGCATGTTCGATATGTTATAGTTATTTGAATGACTCTTACCATAATATGTTAGGTTAACATACCAGGCACCTTCTCAGTTGGTTATTTATGCCTCATATAACGTACACTTATTCAGCCTGTTGTTCACTATTCTTTATTTATTTTAAATTGCCTTTCAAATGTCTATTCTTGGTGTTGGATTTTATCAAATAAATTTCCCCCCAAAATGCGACTTATACTCCAGTGCGACATATTTATGTTTTTTCCTTCTGAATTATGCATTTTCGGCACGTGCGACTTATACTCGGTATATGATAAATAAAAATATTAGTAACATGTGATGCTAACAGTATTGCGTTTTAATTGTTGTCAGGGTGACGCAGTGCAAGTACAAGAGGATCGGCTGCCCTTGGAAGGGACCCTTCCACGAGCTGCCGGCGCACGAGGGCGAGTGCTCCCACCCCACCAAGACGGGCACGGAGCTGATGGGCATCCTGGGCGAGATGGACCAGAGCCACCGCCGCGACATGCAGCTCTACAACGGCATCTTCAGTCTGCTCTGCTACGAGAAGATCGGCTTCACGGGTAAGCTGGCCTGCGAGCCAACCTGGCGAGTTTAACCCCTAAGTGACCCCCTCCTCCACCGTGTTTCCCCCCTCCGGCAGAGGTGCAGTTCAGGCCGTACCGCACCGACGACTTCATCACCCGCTTGTACTACGAGACGCCGCGCTTCACCGTGCTCAACCAGACCTGGGTCCTCAAGGCACGCGTCAACGACTCGGAGCGCAACCCCAATCTGTCCTGCAAGCGCACGCTCTCCTTCCAGCTCATCCTCAAGAGCAAGGTGAGCGACCGTCAGGGGGCCTTAACCGCCGACTTTAAATCTATTTCAGGCCCGTTTAGTCGCGCTTCGTAAAAGTCACCTCACCAACGACATGGAAGACATCTTTATTTTTTATTTCCTCTGACATTGTCGAAGTGGGTCTAGCTCCGCCCCTTTTGGTGCCCTGCTCCACTTTGTCGATAGAAATGCAAAAATATAGTCAAACTAAAACTAAAAATGGGTTTAGTTCAGGGGTCTCCACAAAGTGTGGGCCGTGGCTCATTTTTTACCCACCCGCTGCACAATCAATAGCGTGCTATCTTTTTAGCTAATTTTGCAGGTATACATACCACTGATTGTCACACACACTAGGTGAGGCAAAATTTGACCTCTGCATTTGACCCATCCCCTTGTTCCCCCTTGGGAGGTGAGGGGAGCAGTGAGCAGCAGCGGTGGCCAAGCCTGGGAATCATTTCTGGTTAAATAACCCCCAATTCCAACCCTTGATGCGGAGTGCTAAGCAGGGGGGTAATGGCTCCCATTTTTATAGACTTTGGTATGATTTTGAGCTCACAAGTTAACCACTACGCCACTTCAGCATCAAATGCTTAGTTACTTGATACCTGTTAGCGTATCAACTTCCTTTTTTTTTTAGCTAAATGTTCAGGTATACACCTCAGTTGTATTTTGGTACTAGATGCATGTTAATGTTGGCACGCTAGCATTTGCAACACATTTTTCATGACACACCTTAGTGTGAAATATTAGATGCATGCTACAGTTGGCATTAGAGCAAACATAACATTATTAACAAAAAATTCAGGTGCACAATTCAGAGTTTTAATCTGTATTTTAGTACTTGATGTATGTTGCGGTTAGCATGCTTATGTTAGAATGCTTCCATTAAAATATATCTATCGATCAAAAAAATAAAAATAAAAATTATGTATATGTATATATATATATATATATATATATATATATATATATATACATATACATATACACATATTTATATATATATATACACACACATTACATATATATGTATATATATACATACACACGTATATACATATATATACATATACATACATAAACATATATATACACATACATATTATATATATACACACACATACATTTATATATATCCATCCATCCATTTTCTACCGCTTATTCCCTTTCGGGGTCGCGGGGTGCGCTGGCGCCTATCACAGCTACAATCGGGCGGAAGGCAGGGTACACCCTGGACAAGTCGCCACCTCATCGCAGGGCCAACACAGATAGACAGACAACATTCACACACTAGGGCCAATTTCGTGTTGCCAATCAACCTATCCCCAGGTGCATGTCTTTGGATATGTATACACTTATTTATTTGTATATTATATATATATATATATATATATATAAATATATATATATATATATACTTTTTTAGATACACAACTTGATTGATTGAAACTCATATTAGTAGATTGCACAGTACAGTACATATTCCGTACAATTGACCACTAAATGGTGACACCGCAATAAGTTTTTCAACTTTGGGTGTGAGTTTTCCTTGCCCTTATGTGGGCCTACCGAGGATGTCGTGGTGGTTTGTGCAGCCCTTTGAGACACTAGTGATTTAGGGCTATATAAGTAAACATTGATTGATTGATTGAACTTGTTTCATGGTAACTGTAAGTAGTTTATTTTGGTAGCTTGACACATTCTATTGTCAGCATTTTAGCATGCTTGCTTTTTTTTTTTTTTTTTAATCAGGTACACACCTCGGCATCATATTTTGTTACTTGACAAATGATACCTCTTAGCATGCTATTTTTGTTTGTTGGCTAATTGTTGGCTAGCATTATATTAAAAAAATCAGGTATTAAACTGTATTTTAGTACTTGATGCATGTTACAGTTAGGATTTTAACGTGTTAACATTAGCATGCAAGCTTTTTTTTAGCTAATTTAGCAGGTATACACCTTTGTTTCAAATATTTTGTTATTTGACAAATGATACCTGTTAGAATGCTAGCTTATTTATTGATGTAGGTATACTCTTATGTTGTATTTTGGTACTTCATGCACGCCTGTGTTAGAATGCTTCCATTATAAAAAAAATAATCAGGTACACACAGGAAAATATATTTTGGTACTTGAAGCATGCTAGCATTTTAAACTTTTTAAATACACAACTCAGTAATATATTTTGGTAGCTTGACACATTTTATTGTTAGCATTTCTTTTTTTCTCAGGTATACACCTCAGCATCATATTTTGTTACTTGTCAAATCATACCTCGTTTGTTGGCTAATTCTGTAGTGATACACCTCAAGTCGTATTTTGGTACCTGATACATGCTAATGTTAGTTTTTTAACCCATTTTTTTTTAGGTGCACACCGTAGAGTAATATATTTTGGTAATTGACACACGCTACTTTTAGCATTTTAACATGCAAACATTAGCATGCACCTCAGTCATATTTTGACAAACATGCCAACAGCCATCCATTTTCTACCGCTTGTCCCTTTTTGGGGTCGCTGAAACCTATCTCAACTGCATTCAGGGGGAAGGCACGGTACACCCTGGACAAGTCGCCCACTCATCACAGGGCACATGCCAACATGTTAAACTAATTTTTCAGGTAAACACTTCAAGAGTAATCTGTTACAGTATTTTACTAATGCTAACTGTTAGCATGTTAAATTTTTTTTTTTTTAGCCAATTTTGCTGATATTTTTGCTACCTGGCCACCACTGTTAGCATCTCAGCTCGGCTTTGGCTCTTCAGGATTCACATGAAATGAAACTTTATTTTGTAGTTCTCTGAACACCATCTATATATTTGTATTATATTGGTTTTAAAACAGGGGTCTCAGACAAGCGGCCCGCGAGATGTTATTCTGCGGCCCCCACCTTAATGTGAAAGTTTAATGTTTTTGTGACCCGCGAGTTTTATATGATTGGCGCTTGACGGCGTTGTGTGATGAGCTGAAGGAATCAACCAATCACGGTGCGGTATATGACTCTCGAGGGCGGAACATTGACGTCACTTGCGTGATGCAAGCAGAGAAACGTTTTGCCGCTTTTCTAAAAACTTGTTGAAAAATAAACATGTCTACACATACTGCGATGAGGTGGCGACTTGTCCGGGGTGTACCCCGCCTTCCGCCTGAATGTAGCTGAGATAGGCACTAGCGCCCCCCGCGATCCCAAAGGGAATAAACGGTAGAAAAATGGATGGATGGATAGCTGTAAATATACTTCCCCCCTCTTAACCACGCCCCCAACAATGCCCCGTCCTTGACCACGCCCCCCACCTCCCAATTCGGAGGTGTCAAGGTTGGCAAGTATGCCACATGGCAACATACAACCTTCACCGAGGCTACCGCACATGCGCGTCACTAGTGATGCATGCTGGGTAGTGCAGTTCTTATATTCCCTAGCTCATAACATCACAGTATGTGTATTACCTATGACTGATTTATTTACTTAATTCTCATTTTGTTCATTTATATTTTGATTTTATGTTGTGTTGAAAACAAAAGTTTTTATTTTTATCTTTTCTTGATGCCTAGCCTCACCCAGACTCTGCATCCAGTGGCCCCCAGCCAAATTGAGTTTGAGACCCCTGTTTTAAAAGGTGACGCCTACCAAAATGGCCACCACATCCTCCTTTTAAAGGCCTACTAAAATGAGATTTTCTTATTTAAAAGGGGATAGCAGGTCCATTCTATGTGTCATACTTGATCATTTCGCTATATAGCCATATTTTTGCTGAAAGGATTTAGTAGAGAACATCGACGATAAAGTTCGCAACTTTAGGTCGCTAATAAAAAAGCCTTGCCTGTACCGGAAGTAGCAGACGATGTGCGCGTGACGTCACGGGTTGTGGAGCTCCTCACATCTGAACATTTTTTACAATCATGGACACCAGCAGCGAGAGCTATTCGGACCGAGAAAGCGACAATTTCCCACTTAATTTGAAAGATTCGTGGATGAGGACGTTTAGAGTGAAGTACTAGAAGAAGAAAAAAAAAGGCGATTGCAGTGGCAGCGATTCAAATGTTATTAGACACATTTACTAGGATAATTCTGGAAAATCCATTATCCGCCTATTGTGTTGCTAGTGTTTTAGTGAGATTAAGTAGTACCTGAAAGTCGGAGGGGTGTGGCCACGGGTGTGTTGACGCCAGAGTCTCTGAGGGAAGTCACGGCAGCTGCAGCAGGACGGAAGCTCCGCTGATATCTCCGGTAAGAGGCGACTTATTACCACAATTTTCTCACCGAAAACTGCCGTTTGACATGTAGTCGGGATCCTCACATTGTTTATAATAATAGCCAGCAGTAGCTAGAGCTATTCGGACCGAGAAAGCGACAATTTCCCCATTAATTTGAGCGAGGATGAAAGATTCGTGGATGAGGATGTTTAGAGTGAAGTATTAGAAGAAAAAAAAAAAGGTGATTGCAGTGGGAGCGATTCAAATATTAGACACATTTACTAGGATAATTCTGGAAAATCCGTTAGCCGCCTATTGTTTTGCTAGTGTTTTAGTGAGATTAAATAGTACCTGAAAGTCGGAGGGGCGTGGCCACGGGTGTGTTGACCTAGTGTCTCCGAGGGAAGTCACGCAGCTGCAGCAGGACAGAAGCTCCGCTGATGTCTCCGGTAAGAGGCGACTTATTACCACAATTTTCTCACCGAAAACTGCCGGTTGACATGTAGTCGGGATCCTCACATTGTTTATAATCATAGCCAGCAGTAGCTAGAGCTAATCAGACCGAGAAAGCGACAATTTCCCCATTAATTTGAGCGAGGATGAAAGATTCGTGGATGAGGACGTTTAGAGTGAAGTACTAGAAAGAAAAAAAAAAGGCGATTGCAGTGGGAGCGATTCAGATGTTATTAGACACATTTACTAGGATAATTCTGGAAAATCCCTTATCCGCCTATTGTGTTGCTAGTGTTTTAGTGAGATTAAATAGTACCTAAAAGTCGGCGGGGTGTTGTCACAGGTGTGTTGACCCAGTGTCTCTGAGGGAAATCACGCAGCTGCAGCAGGACGGAAGCTCCGCTGAAGTCTCCGGTAAGAGGCGACTTATTACCACAATTTCCTCACCGAAAACTGCCGGTTGACATGTAGTCGGGATCCTCACATTGTTTATAATCATAGCCAGCAGCAGCTAGAGCTATTCGGACCGAGAAAGCGACAATTTCCCCATTAATTTGAGCGAGGATGAAAGATTCGTGGATGAGGATGTTTAGAGTGAAGTACTAGAAAAAAAAAAAAGGTGATTGCAGTGGGAGCGATTCAAATATTAGACACATTTACTAGGATAATTCTGGAAAATCCCTTATCTGCCTATTGTGTTGCTAATGTTTTAGTGAGATTAAATAGTACCTGAAAGTCGGAGGGGTGTGGCCACGGGTGTGTTGACGGCAGAGTCTCTGAGGGAAGTCACGGCATCTGCAGCAGGATGGAAGCTCCGCTGATGTCTCCGGTAAGACCACAATTTTCTCACCGAAAACTGCCGGTTGACATGTAGTCGGGGTCCATGTTCGCTTGACCGCTCTGATCCATAGTGAAGCTTCATATTCGTGAATTTCAAACAAGGAAACACCGGCTGTGTTTTTGTGGCTAAAGGCTAAAAGCTTCCCACCTCCATCTTTCTACTTTGACGTCTCCATTACTAATTGAACAAATTGCAGAAGATTCAGCAACACAGACGTCCAGAATACTGTGGAATTATGCGATTAAAACCCGAGACGTCAAACACGACACTTCGCGGGACATTTAAAATTGCAATTTAGTAAACTAAAAAGGCCGAATTGGCATGTGTTGTAATGTTAATATTTCATCATTGATATATAAAGTTAAAGTGCCAATGATAGTCACACATACTAGATGTAGCGAAATTATTCTCTGCATTTGACCCATCACCCTTGAATATCCCCTGGGAGGTGAGGGGAGCAGTGAGCAGCAGCGGTGCCGGGCCCGGGAATCAATTATGGTGATTTAACCCCCAATTCCAACCCTTAATGCTGAGTGCCAAGCAGGGAGGTAATGGCTCCCATTTTTATAGTCTTTGGTATGACTCGGCCGGGGTTTGAACTCACGACCTACCAAACTATCAGTAGTAGCGGGTTTCAGTAGGTCTTTAAATTGTCCGTTTATGGCCCTCGGTGTCAATGTTGGTGCAGATCTGGGTAAATGTGCGACTTGAGGAGATGGTGTTTGACTCCTTGGAGCTGTGGTTTGCATTGAAGTAAATGAACATTGCCGCCCCCTGCTGGACCAGAGTGGAATTGTTTTGTTTCACTCGGCGGCAAGTGGAGTTGTGGTTTTTTTGTCTTTGTCGTCCCATTTTTGATGAGGTGTGACGAAGGTGACTGGTGCTTACCTGCGCAGGTGAACTCTGCGCTGGAGTGCTCCTTCCTGCTGCTGAAGGGCCCGTACGACGACGTGCGCATCAAGCCCGTCATCCACCACTACGCGTTCACCAACGACGCCAACGAGACGGAGTACGTGCTGCTGCCCATCTCCGACTCTGTGGAGTGCAACAAACTGCTGGCCGCCAAAAACATCAACCTGCGCCTCTTCATCTTCCAAGTCCAAAAGTAAAGAAGGAGAGCCTTCAGAGTGAAAAAAGTCCAAAGGCGAGGAGGAGGAATCGGGAGGAAAAAAGTGTGATGGAGATGAAAGAGAACCACTGATACCTCTTAACACACACACACACACACACACACACACACACACACACTCACCTACTAGAGTGAGACCCCACAATGTGAGTTGCTATGGCGACTGGCAGGCGGGCATTGACATATTTTGGGGTGAATGATTGTGATGTCAGACACCTTCCTGAAACACACACACACCTACTGTACAGCCACAAGTAACACACACACACACACACCATCGTGATGCCCAAATGTGAAACTTCATTGTGCTCAGCTGTGACAACTGATTGGATGGTGTGCATGTGTGTTGTGTAGTCTCCGCCCCTTTGTGTGGCCACGCCCGCCCAATCACCACACTTTATTCTAACCACTTTTTTTTTTTATTTTACCGTGTTTTTTTCTATTTAACCATGATGTTGTATTGTTTTATTTAACCATGATGTTACTTTTATTTAACCGTGTTTTATTTTAAAAGAAATGTAATTTAAAAAAAACAGTGAGGCCCTGTGTCCCTTTCAAAAGGCACAACATTAATAATTATACATCTTTTACACTGAAAATGATCAAACAGTTGCGTGTCGCCATCTTTTAAAGAAATTATTTAGTGCATTTTGGACCTTTTTCCTGGCGAAAGTGTTTTTTTTAATCAATCTAAGCTTAATTATTTTTATTTAATTGTTAAAAGTACACTTCTGCATAACATTTTGTCCTTATTTATAAAAATAGATCCATTTACAACAAAGGATAACTTTTTTTACTTTATATTTTAGTCCGGCCCTGCGATGAGATGGCGACTTGTCCAGGGTGTACCCCGCCTTCCGCCCCGTTGTAGCTGAGATAGGCACCCGCGACCCCAAAGGGAATAAGCGGTAGAAAATGGATGCATGGATATCTTAGTCCAGTGTATTTCAACCTTTTTTGAGCCAAGGCACATTTTTTGCGCTGAAAAATTGCAGATCCACACCACCAGCAGAAATGAGTCAAAAACAGATCTCAGTTGGCAGTTCAAAGTCGACTTTAAAGCATAAGCAAGGATGCATCAGTATAGCTCTTGTCTCAAAGTAGGTGTACTGCCACCCCCTGACTTTTTTGGACTTTTTGCTGTTTTCCTGTGTAGTGTTTTAATTTTCCTATTTTGGTGGCTTTTTCTCTTTTTTTTTTTGGTATCTTCCTGTATCGTTTAAGCGATATTTCCCACATCCACTTTGTTTTAGCGATCAAAAATATTTCAGTCGTATTTTATCCTTCTTAGTGGGGACATTGTTGATTGTCGTGTTCGGATGTAAGTTGCGGACGTCGTCTTTGTTCCACAGTAAGTCTTTGCTGTCGTCCAGCATTCTGTTTTAGTTTATTTTGTAGCCAGTTCAGTTTGGTTCTGCATTGCAATCCCTAAGCTTCAATGCCTTTTCTTAGGGGTACTCACCTTTTCTTTATTTTTGGTTTAAGCATTAGACATATTTTTACCTGCATACTGCCTCCCGCTGTTTCCGTCAACTACAAAGCAATCAGCTACCTGCTGCCACCTACTGATATGGAGGAGTATTAAACGGTTACTCTGCCGAGCTCTAGACAGCATCGACACTCAACAACACATCATTTGCGGATTATAATTGGTTTGCATAAAATATTTTTAACCCAAATAGGTGAAATGACATCATCTCACGGCACACTAGTGGTTGAAAAACACTGTTTTAGTCTGAAAGAGAAAAGCTTGCAGAAAATACAACCTATTTAAACTGTAAACACCTTTTGATGGAACCATCTGATACTAAAAAGTCAATAAATAGTACATTGAATTGTATTCTCAATATTAACTCAGGAGCGTAATTATATATACATATATATAAAAAATAAGCGCACTAGAGGAAGAGTTTGTGCATCGAATGTGTGTGTGTGTGTGTGTTGGGGGGGGGGGTGTGGCCTATACCTGAGCGATGTTGGACTTACTTGAAGGGGAAGAAGTTACATGAAGAGATTCTACTGTAAAGCGCGAAGACGACGTCTCTCCTCTTGACCTCTGCTGTATTTTTTTTGGCTGTTTTCAAAAAAGAAGAAAAGAGAAAAAAAAAAAAAAAAGCTTTCGTCTGCCGGTGGACTCGCTCATCTCACTATGGCTGTACATGTGCCTTTTACTATTAATATTAAAAATCATCAACCATGGAGTGTGTGTGTGTGTGTGTGTGTGTCAAACAGGACGGAGAAACAACGCTTCAATTATTCATCCGGCAGCACGTTTGTGGAATCTAAATTTCATTTTGAAGCTGGAAAGGATGATGGATGCTTTTCATTGGCTTTCATTTTGCCGGATGAGAATCAGTCCCACTTGCAAAATGAATTGTCACACACACACACACACACACACACACACACACACACACACACTTTGACGTGGTTATTAGTTGGGTTGAGACGGGGGGCACTGAAGTCATCTTTGGATGTTGATGCATTTTCTTTTAAACGGCACAGGTGCGATATTGATATTAATGGTAATACAAACCCCGTTTCCATATGAGTTGGGAAATTGTGTTAGATGTAAATATAAACAGAATACAATGATTTGCAAATCATTTTTCAACCCACATTCAATTGAATATGCTACAAAGACAACATATTTGATGTTCAAACTCATAAACTTTATTTTTTTTTTTGCAAATAACATAGAATTTCATGGCTGCAACACGTGCCAAAGTAGTTGGGAAAGGGCATGTTCACCACTGTGTTACATCACCTTTTCTTTTAACAACACGTAATAAACGTTTGGGAACTGAGGAAACTAATTGTTGAAGCTTTGAAAGTGGAATTCTTTCCCATTCTTGTCCACAGTTTACAAATATAATTTAAAATGTGGACTTGTCAGACCACAGAACACTTTTCCTCATTACATCAGTCCATCTTAAATGAGATCGGTGTTGTTGATAAATGGCTTTCGCTTTGCATAGTAGAGTTTTAACTTGCACTTACAGATGTAGCGACCAACTGTAGTTACTGACAGTAGTTTTATGAAGTGTTCCTGAGCCCATGTGGTGATATCCTTTACACACTGAGGTCAGTTGTTGATGCAGTATCGCCTGAGGGATCAAAGGTCTGTATTATCATCGCTTACGTGCAGTGATTTCTCCAGATTCTGTGAACCTTTTGATGATTTTACGGACCGTGGATGTTAAAATCCCTAATTTCCTTGTTATAGCTCGTTGAGAAATGTTTTTCTAAAACTGTTCGACAATTTGCTTACAAATTGGTGACCCTCGCCCCATCCTTGTTTGTGAATGACTTAGCATTTCATGGAAGCTGCTTTTATACCCAATCATGGCACCCACCTGTTCCCAATTAGCCTGCACACCTGTGGGATGTTCCAAATAAGTGTTTGATGAGCATTCCTCGACTTAATCAGTTTTTTTTGCCACCTTTCCCAACTTCTTTGTCACGTGTTCTTGGCATCAAATTCTAAAGTTAATGATTATTTGCAAAAAAAAAAAAAAGTTTATGAGTTTGAACATCAAATATGTTGTCTTTGTAGCATATTCAACTGAATATGGGTTGAAAAGGATTTGCAAATCATTGTATTCTGTTTATATTTACATCTAACACAGTTTCCCAACTCCTATGGAAACAGGGTTTGTATTATAGCTGACTTAATGCGTCCAAAGTGCAGTCCGCAGCAGATTTCTACAAATACTATTACAAAAACAAGTGAAAGGTAACAAGAAAAAGTTGCCCTGCAAGCAGTTTTTTTTTTTTTTAACTGTCACTGTTTAACAGATAATAAAAACTTAAAATCTTTGGATGAACCTGAAGTGGATCAAGACATTGAAAGTAAAAATAATAGGATTTATTTTTAACACTTTTTTTAAGAGGGGATCTTTTAGTATAATTTTTTTCTCACGTCTCATTCAGATTTAAAAATTGACATTGCTCAAAAGATAATAATGAATCAAAATCAACATTTTTATGAATGATTTACCTATTTAAGGCTCGAGGTACGTCACATCAAATATTGACAAGCATTTTTTGGGGAAATATTGCATATTCAGTGTTTTTTGCCATAAAAAACTGGATTTTCTTTGACAAAGTGTGTAAAAGATTTTTAAAAATGTGTAAAACAAAACCAAATTTGACTACATCAATGGATAGATCTGAAGTTGATGGAAATATTTAAGTGTTGAAAGTAAAAAAGAATATATGTTTAAATATGGCGTATTTCTCGACCTTTTTTTGAGTTGGACTCCTTTGGATTTTTGTGACTTTTTGCCCACGTTTTAGTCAGGCTTAATTATCATTACTCACAAAATAATAATGAATCAAAATCAAAGTTGTTACAAATTATTGACCTCAAATTAATTTACATCAAATGTTGTATTTACATTTTTGGGGAGGAAAATATTGCATATTCTGTGTTTTTGCCGTGGATCAATAAAATTTTAATCTAAAAAAACAGGGTTTTATTTTTACAAAATGAGTAAAACATTAAAAAAATATATACTTTATGGCAATGGATGGATCTGAAGTTGATCTATAGATATTTTTGGGTTAAAAGTTAAAATGTATGTAGCACTTATTTTTTTCCAGACTTGATGGAAAGATTTAAGTGTTGAAAGTAAAAAAATATATATTTTTTATATATGGCGTATTTTTGACACCTTTTTTCAGTGGGGTTCTTTTGGATTTTGTGACTTTTTACCCAGGTCTTATTCAGGTTCAATTGTCAATGCTCACAAAATAATAATGAATCAAAATCAAAGTTGTTACAAATTATTGACCTCAAATTAATTTACATGAAATATTGTATTTACATTTTTTTTTTAGGAAAATATTGCATATTTTGTGTTTTTGCCGTGGATCAATGAAATATCATCTAAAAAACAGGGTTTTATTTTTACAAAATGAGTAAAACATAAACATTTTTAAAAAAGCCAACTTTATGGCAATTTTGCGTTGAAAGTTGAAAAAAAAATGTATATAGCACTTATTTTTTTCCCACACTAATAACTGAAATCCGTTTGAGTCTTTGGTACCTTTCATGTTGAAGTTGTTTTGAAAATGAAAACATAAACAACTTTCTATCAATGGATAGATCTGAAGTTGATGGACGACACTTTTGAGTGGGGTTCTTTTGGATTTTGTGACTTTTTACCCACCTCCTTTTCAGGCTCAATTGTCATTGCTCAGAAAATAATAATGAATCAAAATCAAAGTTGTTACGACATATTAAACAATTTAAAGCTCAAATTACTTTACATGAAATATTGTATTTACATTTTTTTTGGAGGAAAACATAGTTTTTTTGTCTTGGATCAATAAAATATCGATCTTAAAAATCAGGGTTTTATTTTTACAAAATGCGTAAAACAAAAAAAAAGTAAAATTTATGGCAATGGATGGATCTGAAGTTGATCTATAAATATTTTTAGGTTGAAAGTTGAATTTTTTTTTATATAGCACTTATTTTTTTACACACTAATAACTGAAATCCGTTTGTGTCCTTGGGACCTTTTATGTTGAAGTTGTTTTGAAAATGAAAACATAGTTAAACAACTTTATATCAATGGATAGATCTGAAGTAGATGGAAAGATTTAAGTATTGAAAGTAAAAAAGAATATGTTTTTTATATATGGCGTATTTTTGACACTTCTTTTTGAGTGGGGTTCTTTTGGATTTTTTGACTTTTTACCCAGGTCTTACTCAGGTTCAATTGTCAATGCTCACAAAAAAATAATGAATCAAAATCAAAGTTTTTACAAATTATTGACCTCAAATTAATTTACATCAAATATTGTATTTACATTTTTTGGAAGAAAATATTGTTTTTTGTGTTTTTGCTGTAGATCAATAAAATATCGACCTAAAAAAACAGGGTTTTATTTTTACAAAATGAGTAAAACATAAAAAAAGTATACTTTATGGCAATAGATAGATCTGAAGTTGATGTAATTAGTGTTGAGAGTAATAAATGACTTATTTTTAACACTTAAATGACTGAGACCCTTTTGGGTCCCTTGGACTTTTAACATTCACCAAAAACTGAGGGCAGCCCGAAGTGTAAAAACCACCTTCGTACCTGTTTTGAAAACGAAAACATCTCAAAATGGCCTCGGCATGCTTTCATTTCTCAGCTTACACCCCCGCTTTGTACAGTTATTCTTCACATCCTGCTGTGGGAGGAGTTCACACTTCCTCCTGACGATATTCGCAGATGAAGACGCGGCCTGTGGGCAGCAGGGGGCGCTGGTGAGTCACAACAAAACCCGAGGAACGCTGCGGTGGTGTCGCCCGACAGACGAAAACGAGCCAAACGGCGTGATACGTAATCGTGGGCACGTCAGGACGGCCACGTCTGTTTATTGGATTTTCACACAGTGCATTTGCGTTCAATCACTATATAGATATATATACACACGTATATATATATATATTTGTATGTATGTGTGTATATATATATGTATATATATATATATATATATATATATATATATATATATATGGTTGAATATGAATATAAAACTCCATTTGTGTGTATAAATAATGCATTCAATACAGCAGCTTTGACAAATATATGAATTCATGTGCTATGAAGCTTTGGTACAGTGCGCTAATGTGGGCGTGGCTTGTGCAAACATGTGGACACAGTGGGGGGGTGGGGGAAGACACGTGAAAAGGTGTGTGTGTGTGTGTGTGTGTGTGTGTGATCACTTCATCCACATCCGTGCTATGCGGTCCAGGCGGGGCCGCCGAGTCCTCCGCCAGGGTGGGCACAGTGGGGGGGCGGCGGGGGGGGCAGCATGCAGCAGTAGGCCGTCTCCCCCAGCTTGAGCTTGCTTTGTGGAAAGGACACGGACACGCCCCCCTGTGGATAGGAGAGGAAGCACTCAGTCCTCACCGGCTGCTTTTATGCCTCCGTGCTCTTGGTTACCTGGACAATGCTACAGTGGTGGGGGGCCAGTGGCGTGTAGCCCCCCAGCACGGGATGCGAAGGCTGCTGCACCCCCACCGCGGGGGCGTAACCTGCCGCACACGAGACACCGTGACCACCACAACATTTTTTTTTTTTTTTTCCCAGAAGGAAACTTCTGATTGCTGGAGAGAAGAAGCAGCAGGGAAAGAGACCGGTTCACTGTGAGACCCTTTAGACTTCATCTCTGACAGTGTAACGGCCCCCTCCTCGACTGCCGTGTGTGTGTGTGTGTGTGTGTGTGTGTGTGTGTGTGTGTGCGTGGTTACCTGCCGCCTGGCTGCAGCTGGGGGAGGCGGCCTTGACAGGATGTTGCACTGAGGTAGGATACTGGCTGTAGTAGAAGGTAGGCACCTGCCAGACAAGCCACATGCTGAATAAACTCCATCAAACACTGCTGGTCATAACCTCTACTAAACAATAAGCAGAGGTGGGGAGAGTAGCCAGAAATTGTACTCAAGTAAGAGTACTGTTACTTTACAGATGTATTACTCGAGTCAAAGTAAGGAGTAGTCACCCAAATATTCACTTGAGTAAAAGTAAAAAGTATGTTGTGAAAAAACTACTCAAGTCGTGAGTAACTGATGAGTAACCTGTTGGTTTAATGATGACGGCAACAAGCAATGCGCAAAAACATAAAAATAGCAATGAACAAATTCAGAGCCAGGAATATCTCTTAAGCAACTAAAACAATAATATGTATTAAATAATACATATTTGGTTTGACACTGTATTGAAAACAAATTTGAAAAGGAATTTTACCTTTTGCAACCTGGCTAAGTTTTATATTCATACAGTGGGGCGAAAAAAGTATTTAGTCAGCCAGCGATTGTGCAAGTTCTCCCACTTAAAATGATGACAGAGGGCTGTAATTTTCATCATAGGTACACTTCAACTGTGAGAGACAGAATGTGAAACAAAATCCAGGAATTCACATTGTTGGAATTTTAAAGAATTTATTTGTAAATTATGGTGGAAAATAAGTATTTGGTCAACCATTCAAAGCTCTCACTGATGGAAGGAGGTTTTGGCTCAAAATCTCACGATACATGGCCCCATTCATTCTTTCCTTAACACGGATCAATCGTCATGTCCCCTTAGCAGAAAAACAGCCCCAAAACATGATGTTTCCACCCCCATGCTTCACAGTAGGTATGGTGTTCTTGGGATGCAACTCAGTATTCTTCTTCCTCCAAACACGACAAGTTGAGTTTATACCAAAATGGATACATGGATGATACAGCAGAGGATTGGGAGATTGTCATGTGGTCAGATGAAACCGAAATAGAACTTTTTGGTATAAACTCAACTCGTCGTGTTTGGAGGAAGAAGAATACTGAGTTGCATCCCAAGAACATCATACCTACTGTGCAGCATGGGGGTGGAAACATCATGCTTTGGGCTGTTTTTCTGCTAAGGGGACAGGACGATTGATCCGTGTTAAGGAAAGAATGAATGGGGCCATGTATCGTGAGATTTTGAGGCGAAACCTCCTTCCATCAGTGAGAGCTTTGAATGGTTGACCAAATACTTATTTTCCACCATCATTTACAAATAAATTATTTAAAATTCCAACAATGTGAATTCCTGGATTTTTTTTCCACATTCTGTCTCTCACAGTTGAAGTGTACCTATGATGAAAATTACAGACCTCTGTCATCATTTTAAGTGGGAGAACTTGCACAATCGCTGGCTGACTAAATACTTTTTTGCCCCACTGTAAATTTAAGTTTCTCAATACCCGACCTGTTTTTTGTGCCTTTAAAAAATATTTAGAAACTCTACATTAAAACACTCTAACTCTAACAACCAAAAAGCTGTGAAAACAATGATGCTGTGTTCCAAATTTAAGTTATTTACTGAGATTGAGTGAGCCTACGGCTTTGCACTTTGTTTATTTTATATATATATATATATATATATATATATATATATTTATATTTATATATATATATATATATATATATATATATATATATATATATACACATATATATATATTGTATTCTATTTTAGTTACTTTGAATTTACAACCCCCTGGCGCTGTTTTGTATGGTTTTTATACTGTTTTGTACTGTTTTTGTACTTACTTTGATTATTATTTTCAACTGTTTGTAAACGTTGAAATTTATAAATAAAGGTTTATTAAAAAAAAAAAAGTGTGCAGTAATCATGTGACTGCCTGGCTCTGTTTGATTGGTGAAACGGAGTCAAACGTCACCAGTGACTGCATTTGATTGGGGAAACAGTGTCAAACATCACCAATGACAGCATTTGATTGGTGAAACGGTGTCAAACGTAACCAGTGACTGCATTTGATTGGTGAAACGGAGTCAAACGTCACAAGTGACTGCATTTGATTGGTGAAACGGAGTCAAACGTTACCAGTGACTGCATTTGATTGGTGAAACGGAGTCAAACGTCACCAGTGACTGCATTTGATTGGTGAAACGGAGTCAAACGTCACCAGTGACTGCATTTGATTGGTGAAACGCAGGCATGTGATAGATCCTACTTTGAAGGTCTGTCTGACAAACCAAACAAAGCGTGCATTAACAAATCGATAAAAATAAGTAGTGAGTAGCGAGCTGAATGTAGATAAATGGAGCGGAGTAAAAGTAGAGTTTCTTCTCTATAAATATACTAAAGTAAAAGTAAAAGTGTGTTGCATTAAAACTACTCTTAGAAGTACAATTTATCCCAAAAGTTACTCAAGTAGATGTTACGGAGTAAATGTAGCGCGTTACTACCCACCTCTGAGAATAATGTTCCAAAACAACTTGTCCAGATGTTTACTAATGTGAAATATTCATCTTTAATTACTTCTACAGTAATTTATTTTATTCCACATTTATTTATTTCTACATTTTGCTGTTATATTGCACAATTGACATAATTTAGGTCCATAAGGAAAATTATTATTACGTTTTGTCCAATGAAACCCCTCCCTTTACTATTAATGATTGTCACACATACACAAGGTTTTGGTGAAATTATTCTCTGCATTTGACCCATCACTCTTGTTCACCCCCTAGGAGGTGAGGGGAGCAGTGAGCAGCAGTGATGGCCGCGCCCGAGAATCATTTTTGGTGATTTAACCTCCAAACCCAACCCTTGATGTTGAGTGCCAAGCAGGGAGGTAATGGCTCCCATTTTTGGTTAGAGTGTCCGACCTGAGATCGGTAGGTCGTGAGTTCAAACCCCGGCCGAGTCATACCAAAGACTATAAAATGGGACCCATTACCTCCCTACTTGTCACTCAGCATCAAGGGTTGGAATTGGGGTTTAAATCCCCAAAAATGATTAACGGGCGCGGCCATCGCTGCTGCTCACTGCTCCCCTCACCTCCCAGGGGGTGAACAAGGGGGATGGGTCAAATGCAGAGAATAATTTCGCCACACCTAGTGTGTGTGTGACAATCATTGGTACTTTATAGTCTTTGGTATGACTCTATGGAGGGCAAAACCTGACAAATATGTCAATAAATCAATAATTAAATGCCTGAATAGATCAATAAAAAATAGTGAATACCGTATTTTTCGGATTATAAGTCCCAGTTTTTTTCATACTTTGGTCGGGGGTGCGACATATACTCAGGAGCGATTTATGTGTGGAATTAATAACACATTACCGTAAAATATCAAATAATATTATTTATCTCATTCGCGGAAGAGACGAAGAAAATGTCAGCAATTGTCACACACACGTCAACCAATAAGAATTCGGTGGGGGAGGGTCATGGCAGAAGTGCATTGTGGGTCATGGGATGCTAAATGCTATATGCTACTGCCGTAGCTATTAAAATGGATCATTTCATCGTTGGCGGTAACGTATAAAAACTGAAAAGGGCTGAACAAAAATGGCACCGAAAAGGAAATCATGTACTGCAGATTACAAGCTGGACGACAAGAGGAAGTGGCGCATACCTTTGGAGTTGGCAGAGTTGTTTAGAAGCGACATCGAGGAAGAAGATTTCATGGGATTTATCGATTAGGAGTGACAGATTGTTTGGTAAAGGTTAGCATGTTCTATATATCATAGTTATTTGACATACCAGGCACCTTCTCAGTTGGTTATTTATGCCTCATATAACGTACACTTATTCAGCCTGTTGTTCACTATTCTTTATTTATTTTAAATTGCCTTTCAAATGTCTATTCTTGGTGTTGGGTTTTATCAAATAAATTTCCCCCAAAAATGCGACTTATATATGTTTTTTTCCTTCTTTATTATGCATTTTCGGCAAGTGCGACTTGTACTCCGGAGCGACTTATAATCCCAAAAATACAGTATATTTGTTGCTGTTGTTATTTTGCACAATTGACTTAATTGTGTTCTATAAAGACAATTATTGTATGATTTTGTCCAGTGACACTCCACTCTATACAATGGAGGATGATACCTGACAAATACTTCAATAAATCAATAATTTAATGCCTGAATAGATCAATAAAAAATAGTAAACAAGTGAGACATACAAATTTTTTGTATTTCTAATTTTTTTTTAGTTCCACATTTATTTATTTATATTTGTTGCTGTTGTTATTTTGTACAATTGACTTAATTGTGTTCTGTAAAGACAATTATTATATTGTTTTGTCCAGTGACATCTCACTCTATAACAGGGGTCAGCAACCCCCTGCTCCGGAGCCGCATGCTGCTCTTTAGTGCCGCCCTAGTGGCTCTCTGGAGCTTTTTCAAAAATGAAAAATGGAAATGATGAGGGGAAAAAAAAACATATTTTTTGTTTTAATTTGGTTTCTGTAGGAGGACAAACATGACACAAAGCTCCCTAATTGCTATGAAGAACACTGTTTGTATTAAACATGCTTCACTGATTCGAGTATTTGGCGAGCGCCGTTTTGTCCTACTAATTTTGGTGGTCATTGAACTCACCGTAGTTTGTTTACATGTATAACTTTCTCTGACTTTCTAAGACGTGATTTATACCACTTCTTTTTCTGTCTCATTTTGTCCACCAAACTTTTAACGTTGTGCATGAATGCACAAAGGTGAGTTTTGTTGATGTTATTGACTTGTGTGGAGTGCTAATCAGACATATTTGGTCACTGCATGACTGTGAGCTAATCGATGCTAACATGCTATTTAAGCTGGCTGTATGTACATATTGCATTACGATGCCTCATTTGAAACTATATTTGAGCTCATTTAATTTCCTTTAAGTCCTCATAATTCAATTTATATCTCATGACACTATCTGTATGTAATATGGCTTTTCATTTTTTGCAGCTCCAGACAGATATGTTTTTGTATTTTTGGTCCAATATGGCACTTTCAACATTTTGGGTTGCCGACCCCTGGACTATACAATGGAGGACGATACCTGACAAATACTTCAATAGATCAACAGTTAAATGCCTGAATAGATCAATAAAAATTAATAAATAAATGGGACATAAAAATTTATTGTATTTCAAAATTTTTTTAGTTCCACATTTATTGATTTATATTAGGGATGCACCGATTAATCGGTAACCGAATATATTCGGCCGAATATGGCAAAAAAAGCCACATTCGGCCTTCGGTGGAATGAGTTAAAAACAAGGCCGAATAGTGGCGTGTGACGCAATCAACCAACGTGCAGTGACGTGGTGATGTTGGGATATGTTGTGTACCTGTATAAGTGTTACAAGCACACACTTATTGAGATTTAGTGGGGCCTGTTGTGTAGGCTACCTGTGTAAGTATAAGAGGTTACAAGCACACACTTAATGGAGATTTACTTAAGCCTTCTGTTTACATTATTAGCATATCTACTGTGGCTAAGCAGACTTTTGCCAAAAGGACAATAATTCATTTGTTGTGGGTTTATCCACTTTAATGCACTTTATTTTTTTTGGGAATGCATGTTTTGTTTGAAGGCCTAATATAAATGAAAACTGTGCTTTTTTTGAAAAGCACAGACTACTGGAATATTAAAAAAATGTCAATATTCAATAAAAAATTACTTTATTTGAAAAACATGTCTAAATATTTATTCTAGGCTATTTATACAATATTAAAAAAATTGTGAAAAACTGCATTCATTATTCGGTATTCGGCCTTCGGCCAAGCGTTTAAATTTTATTCGGCTTCGGCCGCAAATTTTCATTTCGGTGCATCCCTAATTTATATTTGTTGCTGTTGTTATTTTGCACAATTGACTTAATGGTGTTCTATAAAGAGAATTAATGTATGGTTTTATGCAGTGACTCCCCACTCTATACAATGGAGGACGATACCTGACAAAAGTATAAATAAATACTGTTACTGCAAATTAATAGCAACTTCAAATATCGGTTATCAGCCTCTTTGACTACTAATAGGTAACCGTATCAGCCTTGGAAAAAAAGCTATGGATGGATGTCAATTTCAGAGGATGTTTCCATCAGTAGGACAAACAAGTCAGCGTGAAAAAGGTGAGGCGAGGTACCTGTGGCGAGGGCTGGCAGTAGCTGTGGGGGTTGGCGGGGGGAGGGGGCTGCGCTGCATAGATGAAGCTCTGCCCAGGCGGGTAAAGGGGCGGGGCCTCCCCGACGGTCACGTGAGCAAACTGCGCGGAAAGATCCTCCACCTGCTGTGGGGCAACCAGACGTGAGATGTGAGCGCGCCGACAGGAAGTGAGCGCACACACACACAGGAAGTGGCTGTACGCACGGTGGGAAAGGTCTGCGGCGCGGGGTAGGAGACGGACGAGTACACCTGCGGGGACACGTGGAGGTGAGGCGGGTACGACGCCTCCTGCTAAACGTGCACATACCTGCTGCGACGCCTGGCTTGCCATTGGCTGCGATGTGGCCGGCGGGTTGTACACCACGGGGGTGCCGTCGGGGTTGAGGAAGGGCTGGCCTGAGAGGTCAAAGGTCATTAGATAAGAGGCTAGTGGCCGCAGGTGCGTGCGCGGGCGTACCGTTGTGAGGGTTGACAAGGATGCTCCCGGGTGGGATGCCGTTCTCCTGGATGTAGGCGGGGTTAGGGGCGGGCTCGGCCATGTTGGGGGGAGAGGCGGTGGGGGGCAGTCTGAAGAGAGAGATGGAGCCTGCCGGGGAGAAGATCACCACATATCATATCATGCCGACACCTGGACCACACGTGAGCGCACCTCGCGCGTCCCAGCCGGGGTTGGCGGCCTGGCGGGGCTTGGGGGCGGGGTTAGTCCACTGGTATGACGAATCCGAGTCGGTGCTGCTCCACGGCCGGGCCTCGTTGCTACAGCGACAGTCCGCCTCCGTGCTGCTCTGCCTGCTGTTGCCCGTCCAGCTGGAGCCCGAGCTGTCACGACTCCCCCTGAGAGGCAGAGATACAATTAGCCTTCGAGCGTCACAGGAGAGGCGGCCATGTTGGCCCGCCGCACATACACAACATGTTCAGTAGGGGTGGGAATCTATGGCCACCTCACCATTCCATTCCATCCCATTCCTGGAGTCACCCTCTCTCCATTCAAATCGATTCTCGATTCAACACAATTCTCTATTCAAACTGATTCTCAATTCAAACCAGTTCTCGATTCAAACCGGTTCTCGATTGAAACCAATTCTCCATTCAATACATCCATCCATCCATTTTCTACCGCTTATTCCCTTTCGGGGTCGCGGGGGGCGCTGGCGCCTATCTCAGCTACAATCGATTCTTGATTTAAACCGATTCTCGATTCATCCTAATTCTCCATTTAAACCGATTCTTGATTCAAAATGACTGGTTCTCGATTCATTACAATTCTCAATTCAAACAGATTCTCGTTTGAAACCAGTTCTCTTACCATGAATTGATTAACGTGGACCCCGACTTAAACAAATTGAAAAACTTATTGGGGTGTTACCATTTAGTGGTTAATTGTACGGAATATGTACTGAACTGTGCAGTCTACTAATAAAAGTATCAATCAATCAATCTCCATTCTTGATTCAAACATATTCCCGATTCAACACGATTCTCGATTGAAACCGGTTCTCAGTTCAATCAAATTCTTGATTCATCACAATTATATATTCAAACCGATTCTAGCTTCATCACGATTCTTGATTCAAACCAGTTCTCGATTGCAACTAATTCTTGATTTACCCATTCTCGATTTAACACGATTCTCGATTGAAACCGGTTCTCGGTTCGAACCAATTCTTGATTCAACACAATTCTCAATTCAAACTGATTCTTGATTCAACACGATTCTTGATTGAAACCGATTCTCGATTCAATACAGTTCTCCATTCATCCCAATTCTCAATTCAACACGATTATCGTTTGAAACCGGTTCTTGATTCAAACCAGTTCTTGATTTTAAACCAGTTCTCGATTCAAATCGATTCTTGATTTATACTAATTCTTGATTCAAACCGATTCTTGATTCAAAATGACCGGTTCTCGATTCATCACAATTCTCAATTCAAACCGATTCTCGGTTGAAACCAGTTCTCCATTGAAACCGATTCTTGATTCAAACATATTCTCGATTAAAACCGGTTCTCAGTTTCAAACAAATTCTTGATTCATACAATTATCAATTCACACCGATTCTAGCTTCATCACAATTCTTGATTTAAACCGATTCTTGATTCAAACCAGTTCTCAAATGAAACCAATTCTCGATTCAACACGATTCCCGATAGAAACCAGTTTTTGGTTCAAACCAATTCTTGATTCAACACAATTCTCAATTCACACCGATTCTCGATTCAACACGATTCTCCATTGAAACCGGTTCTGAACTCAATACAGTTCTCGATTAAACACGATTATCGACTAAAATCGGTTCTTGATTCAAACCAGTTCTTGATTCTAAACCAATTTTGGTTTCATCACAATTCTCTATTTAAACCAGTGATCACTCCCTGTGTGACACCTACTCAGTGGCCTAGTGGTTAGAGTGTCCGCCCTGAGATTGGTAGGTTGTGAGTTTAAACCCCGGCTGAGTCATACCAAAGACTATAAAAATGGGACCCATTACCTCAATGCTTGACACTCAGCGTCAAGGGTTGGAATTGGGGGTTAAATCACCATAAATGATTCCCGGACGCGGCCACCACTGCTGCCCACTGCTCCCCTCACCTCCCAGAGGGTGAACAAGGTGATGGGTCAAATGCAGAGGACAAATTTCACCACACCTAGTGTGTGTGTGTGTGTGTGTGTGTGTGTGACAATCATTGGTACTTTAACTTGAACTGTGTTGCTCGGTTATAATTGAGTGTCTTGGTTCATGCAACCAACCACAAAGAAGAAAAAAAATATTGAACGTGGTATCGAATGCATTTTTTATTGATATCGATTACATGTCTATCGCAATATGCATCAATATTGTTGAATTGCCTGCGATGAGGTGGCGACTTGTCCAGGGTGTACGCCGCCTTCCGCCCGTTTGTAGCTGAGATAGGCTACAGCCTCCCCCGCGACCCCAAAAGGGATAAGCGGTAGAAAATGGATGGAATTTGTATTGCCCAGCCCTACTTTTAGTCACCTTAACACCCCTGTACCCCAATATGATAACGCTGGCTGAGCCAATCAGTGGCAGCGATACTGACCAGCAAGCTCTAATTGGTTTGGTCTTCTCTATTGAACAATAATAATAATATTAATAATAACTTAGATTTATATCGCGCTTTTCTAGACACTCAAAGCGCTCACAGAGAAGTGGGACCCAAAGTTTATTCACACCTGGTGGTGGTAAGCTACATCTGTAGCCACAGCTGCCCTGGGGTAGACTGACGGAAGCGTGGCTGCCAGTTTGCGCCTACGGCCCCTCTGACCACCACCTATCATTCATTCATCACTCATTCACCAGTGTGAGCGGCACTGGGGGCAAAGGGTGAAGTGTCCTGCCCAAGGACACAACGGCAGCGATTTTTTTGGGATGTCAATAGGTGGGAAGCGAACCTTCAACCCTCAGGTTTCTGGCCGGCCGCTCTACCCACTACGCCATGGGTGTCAAACTCTGGCCCGCCGTGTAATTTAATTTGGCCCTTGAGGCAATATCAATTTAGCATTAGAGCTGGCCCGCCGGTGTTATACAGCGTCGGTGCCGCTGTATAACACCGCATTCACCGCTAATACTCATACTTGCCAACCCTCCTAATTTTCCCGGTAGACTCCCGAAGTTCAGTGCCCCTCCCGAAAATCTCCCGGGGCAACAATTCTCCCGAATTTCTACCGATTTCCACCTGGACAACTATATTGGGGCGTGCATTTACGACACTGCCTTTAGCGTTCTCTACAACCTGTCGTCACGTCCGCTTTTCCTCCATACTAACAGCGTGTCACATAATATTTGTGGCTTTTACAAACACACAAGTGAATGCAAGGCATACTTGGTCAACAGCCATACAGGTCACACTGAGGGTGGCCGTATAGACAACTATAGCACTGTTACAAATATGCGCCACACTGTGAACCCACACCAAACAAGAATGATAAACACAGTTCGGGTGAACATCCGCACCGTAGCACAACAAAACAAATACCCAGAACCCCTTGCAGCACTAACTCTCCCGGGAAACTTCCAGCAAACTGACCAATAATTAACGTTTTATTCATGCATTTTCTCTTGCTACTTCAAGGCTTGAATGTTTGGCTCATTAATTATTGTTATTTTATTTTCAAATTTATTATTAGCCTGTGGAAAAAAATTTATATTTACCTCAGAAGATTGCAAATAGAAAAAAAGGCATTACTTTTTTATTAAAATTTTATTTGATATGCCATTGATATTTTTTAAAATTATTATTATTATTATTTGAAACTGGATTTTGCATGTCACTAAAGTTATATAAGCCTTGCTTGTTCAATATTTAATGGAAAACTTGTTTGGGTCCCTATTAAAAGGTTAATTTGTTCAACCTTGGCCTGCGGCTTTGTTCCGTTTAAAATTTTGGCCCACTCTGTATTTGAGTTTAACACCTCTGCACTACGCCATGCCGCCCCATACTACTGTAGTAATGATAATTTTACTTAATGTAGCCATTTTTATGCAAAAATGCTTAATTTAAGGCAAAAAATTGTGGGCTATACTTGAAGAATATATAAAAAATATTTTTAAACTATCTGCAAGGGATGACTGTATTTGTTTTTTCCCAACAGAAGAAAGAGCGTTTCTAAAAATCCCAATAGTAACAAGAGTAAATATAGGAAAGTGTGCACAGATAATAATTAGTATTCCAAAAAAAGTTGGGAGTAAAAATGTTGCATCATTAGTGTGCACAGCGACTGTTTGTCCTTGTCTACTGTAAAGTGTCGCATGCAAATGAAAATGATAAATGTTGGACCTGAAGAGCTGTCTTTTCCTCTGGGTCTCAGCGTGGGGGTTGCACTCCTCCGCAGTCCTACACACACACACACACACACACACACACGTTTATGAAGGTCTTCTTCTCGCGAGGGAAAGGACATGGAGACACAGCGAGTGAGATTACCTGTTTTCCGCATGGCTGCCCTCCTGCGTGCAAGGGGGCTGTATTTAAGGAGAAACGAAAAAAGAAAGAAACATGAGAGCTGTGAAGAAATCATGGAGTCACCTGAAAAGATGTGGGGGTGCATCACCTCTTGGCTGAAGATTCTCTCCCGCGCTCTTTGGTACTCCTCCTCCCTCTCTTCCACAGACTTGCTGTGCTTCTCGCGTGAGGCGTAGCGCCACGTCTGCTGAGGGGCAACAAAACCCGTCGCTAAGCGTTCCACACACAGCTCGGCTTTACAAAATACTGTAAATTCC
Organism: Nerophis ophidion; assembly: GCF_033978795.1. Taxonomy (NCBI): domain Eukaryota; kingdom Metazoa; phylum Chordata; class Actinopteri; order Syngnathiformes; family Syngnathidae; genus Nerophis; species Nerophis ophidion. Next base: position 14,423,658 of record NC_084614.1, on the reverse strand, counting down.
GGACTGTAAGCCGCTACTTTTTTCCTACGCTTTGGATCCTGTGGTTTACTAAAAGGTGCGGCTAATTTACGGATTTTTCTTCGCTGACGGCCATAATACAAATAGTTTTAGTATAAAACCAGGTGTTTTATTGTTTGTGCCTTGGCGCCCTCTTTTGGACAAGGTCGCTCATTGCAGGTGCTGCAGAGTCCTTCTATTTAGTGATTTCAACCGGAAGTACAAGTGTTTCTAGCCGTCCATAGCGTATGGATTCTTCATTCATCACTCCGAGCAACGTTTGTAAGTTTTACAATGTAACTAAAACAACTCATACTTGCTAAACAGTCCCATGTGTGATGTTGGTAGGAGTTTTTTATGCATATTTGTACATGCATCGTAATGAAATGAATCTAGCATTGTTAGCATTAGTTAATATGCCAAAACATTTACGAGTGTCTGCACTGGTATTTTTTACTTATGATGGCATTATTTTTTTATTGTTTCACTTTCCTAAATTCAGCTAAATGTCACCGTGGAGTTATTGAGTCTGTTTAACTGATTAGCTTCCACAACTAGTGGGTCAATGACGATGACTTCTGTTTTGTTTAGTCAGTCGTTTTACTGCCACGTTACAGACACAGTTTGGAAAGACATTAAGGTATTAAAACAACATTTACAAAGTATTTCTGTGTAAATAACTCATGTCACAAGGAAAACATATGCATTTTGCATCTGCTCCAATATGCATAGTAAGTTGATTAAATCTGTGGTTTATAGCGAAGTGAGGCTAATGCCGGGGTGTCCAAACTACAGCCAAATGCACCCCACCAGCGTCTTCAATTAGACCCGCGAAACGGCACAAGTCCAATAGACACTTTGGGCGCTTTCATATAATATACAAATAGTCAGGAGTCTGATAAATACCATTTTGTCACCATATGGTGGCCAACAAAAGTGACTCAAGTCAGTGGCAATTGCACATCAATGTAAAACTTTACAGCATTTCCCTCTATGACCTAATCCAATCAACCTTCTCTAGTCATGGTGCAGAAAAAAAAATTCAACCAGCACTAAAATTCAGCACACATGGTCACACATAACACAAACAGCTCATTAAACTTTGTGTATATTATAAAAAACGTCCAACCAGCATAAAACCTCTAAACTATACCTATTTAAATCCATTACACGGGATGATGGGAAAAATGCAAAACACTAACTTCACACTTATCCATGTTTGGCGTATTTTAGCTGCTCGATATTTTGACTAACTCAACAAGTTGATCAACATTGTTTCAATGACTTGTGCATGCTGGGAATAACCAATTTATAATAATTAAAATTATATATAAATTATACTATTAAAGTAATATGTAATTATATATATATATATATATATATATTATATACATACATATATATACACATACACACACACACATATTATATATATATATATATATATATATATATATATATATATATATATATATACACACACACACACACACACATATATATAAATATATATATACATATAAACATGCATTTGTATGGATACATGCATGTGTAAGTTAGATACATATCCGTTTTTTTTTCTTTTTTTTTTAAATTATTGCGTATGTACTCTCTCTCTATATTTATATATATATATATATATATATATATATATACATACATATGTATGTATGTATGTATTTATATATAAATATACACACACACACACACACACAGTACATACAATATATGCATAAACTGTAGTTACTTTGCATATAGTTGGGTTTCTGCCCCAGGCCACATTTTTTAATAAGTCAATAAGTTCGGACACCCCTGGGCTAATATACGGAAAATATATATATTTTTTTCAAATTTTGTAGGTGCGACTTATATCCCGGTGCGCTGTAGTCCGGAAAATACGGCAAAAGCACACCTGTTCGTCTGAGCTGTTGTCCCGCTTTAAAATGCTTTTCCAGTGCTGGATCTCCGAGGCCTTGTCCTCGTGCACCTGGTCCAGGAAACGCTGCTCGGGTCTGAAGAAGAGAAAGTGTTTTTTTTACGGCATGGAAAAAAATGCCATTTTGCGTGGTGTGCGCTTCTTACATGCGAGTGCTGTTGGTGCGGTTGATGATGACAGACTTGCCCGTCTGGTCCACGTTGTGCTCCATGCCGAAGTAGGCCGCCACCCTGTGGACCAGCATGCGGTGGTAGGACGACATGTGAGGGAACTTCTTAAAGAGGCTGCAGGGAGGAAGAGGAAGTGTCAATCAAGTCATCCTCACATTCTTTGTGGAAAACACAAGTGAGCCTATTTCATCTTTGATAGGATTTAGCAGGTAGAGTTCTCGCGCACACACACACACACACACACACACACACACACACACACACACACACACACACACACACACACACACACACACCTCTCGCCGGTGATGAAGTCAATCATGTCCTGCTCCAGCTTGAGCAGCATCATGCGGTCCCTGGGGTTCCGGTTCAGCGTGTCCCTGATGAACAGCTGCAGGTCGATGCCCGTGGAGTCGGTGTATTCCACGCTGCAGTCTACAGGCGACAGAGCGTTTGAAAAATATAAGAGTGCAATAAGCCAAGGCCTCAGGAGATGGAAATGACAATTGATGACATTCATTACATCCGAGCTGGCTCTTTGAAGGGAACCGGATCTGGAGGAGCCGTAACTCTCACAGAACCGTTCAAAAGACTCGACTCGTTATTATAGACCAGGGGTCGGCAACCCAAAATGTTGAAAGAGCCATATTGGACCAATAATACAAAAACAAATCTGTCAGGAGCCGCAAAAAAATAAAAGCCATATTACACACAGATAGTGTCAAGAGATATAAATTGAATTATGAGGACTTAAAGGAAACTAAATGAGCTCAAATATAGCTACTAATGAGGCATCGTAATGCAATATGTACATACAGCTAGCCTAAATAGCATGTTAGCATCAATTAGCCTACAGTATTGCAGTGACCAAATATGTCTGATTAGCACTCCACATAATTCAGTAACATCAACAAAACTCACCTTTGTGCATTCATGCACAACGTTATAAGTTTGGCGGACAAAATGAGACAGAAAAAGAAGTGGTATAAATCACATCTTAGAATGTCGGAGAAAGTTATGCATGTAAACAAACTATGTTGAGTTCAAAGACCGCCAAAATTAGTAGGACAAAACGGCGCTCGCCAAATTTTCAAATCAGTGAAGCATGTTTAATACAAACAGTGTGCTTTATAGCAATTAGGGAGCTTTGTGTCATGTTTGTCCTCCTACAGAAACCAAATTAAAACAAAAAATATGTTTTTCTCCCCTCATCATTTCCATTTTTCATTTTTGAAAAAGCTCCAGAGAGCCACTAGGGCGGCGCTAAAGAGCCACATGCGGCTCCAGAGCCGCGGGTTGCCGACCCCTGTTATAGTCCCTTTTTTTTTTTTTGTTTAACGGTTTTTTTTTCAATCACAGAAACAATCACTAGCAGTTATGATATAGGAAGATGTGATACTGAAGAATTTAAATTTACAAAAATATTGGAATTGAAATTATTTTTAAATATTGGCTATATTTGTGTTTTTGTTTTGTTTTCATTACTTAAGGTGGCATCGTTATTTTGAACTTTCCTCCCCTAAAAAAATGTGTAGCATTCTAAAAATACAAAAAAAAAAATACAAAAATTAAGTAAGAATGAGCCTTCCGCCCGATTGTAGCTGAGATAGGCGCCAGCGCCCCCCGCGACCCCAAAAGGGAATAAGCGGTAGAAAATGGATGGATGGATGGAAATGTATCGATATATACAAAAAGTATAAGTAAAAGGAAGACATAATAAACGTGAATAAAAAAAATGGACCGTATTAGCCCACCCTGTGTGTGTACGCTTGAACGACTTTACATATCACAACATAAAAACAGAAAAAAGTATACAAATCAATAAATTAACAAACAATGCGTGTGCGTAAGAAAAGCTGGCAACTGCGAATCAGTTCCTCATTGGAAAAGCCATTCAAAAGACTCGACTCGTAGTAATAGTTTTTTTTTTGTTTAACTGTTTTTTCAAACACTGAAACACTCCTTAATCTACCGTATTTTTCGGACTATAAATAGCACTTTTTTTCATAGTTTGGCCGGGGGTGTGACTTATACTCAGCAGCGACTTATGTGTGAAATGATTAACACATTACCGTAAAATATCAAATAATATTATTTAGCTCAGTCACGTAAGAGACTAGACGTATAAGATATCATGGGATTTAGCGATTAGGAGTGACAGATTGTTTGGTAAACGTATAGCATGTTCTATATGTTATAGTTATTTGAATGACTCTTACCCTAATATGTTACGTTATTTATGCCTCATATAACGTACACTTATTCAGCCTGTTGTTCACTATTCTTTATTTATTTTAAATTGCCTTTCAAATGTCTATTCTTGGCGTTGGGTTTTATCAAATAAATTTCCCCAAAAATGCGATTTATACTCCAGTGCGACTTATATATGTTTTTTTCCTTCTTTATCATGCATTTTCGGCAGGTGCGACTTATACTCCGGAGCGACATATAGTCCGAAAAATACGGTAGAAGATGTTGAACAGAATCAGTTAAATGTATACAAATATTACTTTATTGGTGGGAATTATTTTGAAATAGTGACTGTAATTTTTATTTTGTTTTTCATTCCTTAAAGTGGTGCCACATCCACATGCTTTGACTGTGACATTATTCAGAATTTTCCCGTCCATTAAAAGTAGCACGAGAGCATTTTAGCATTACAGGAAAAAATACACAAATAATAAGCAAGATGAGGTGGCGACTTGTCCAGGGTGTACCCCGCCTTCCGCCCGATTGTAGCTGAGATAGGCGCCAGCGCCCCCCCAAAAGGGAATAAGCGGTAGAAAATGGATGGATGGATAAGCAAGAATATAATGTTTTTAAAAACTATTAATAAAAGTGGGAAAATATAAGGACATAATAAAAAAACTGTATGGTATTACCCTACTTTAACTACTTTACATATCAGAACAATGAACCAAAAAAGTGGCTACAATTTAATTTTAAAAATTAAAAAATACTAGTAAAGATAATAAAAAAGAGACTCCAAATGCTGCTATGTTTTCTTTGACTCGTCGGGTGATGCCCGTGTATAAAAAAATGACTCTCAAACGAATTGCTCGCAACTGTGAGTAGGTTCTCGTGGTTCACTTCAAAGGGCCGTTCAAAAAACTTGACATGGGGATATTTTTGTGTTTAAGTGATTTTTTTTCCACGGAAACAATCACTGATAACAGTTATAACCCAGCAGGCACAAGACATTGAGACAATATTGAGAACTTGTTGAATTAGGTCCTGACCTTGAGCAACTCAAACGTTGAAACAACATGCTTTTTGACGACGTTTAATCAATGTTGGGTTCTGACCATTGAATTTTGGTCATTTCTCAACCACTAATCTAGTGGTTGAGAAATTGGTTGGGGCGGTATAGCTCGGTTGGTAGAGCGGCCGTGCCAGCAACTTGAGGGTTGCAGGTTCGATCCCCGCTTCCATCATCCTAGCCACTGACGTTGTGTCCTTGGGCAAGACACTTTACCCACCTGCTCCCAGTGACACCCACACTGCTTTAAAAAATGTAAAAATTAGATATTGGGTTTCACTATGTAAAGCGCTTTGAGTCACTAGAGAAAAAGTCCTATATAAATATAATTCACTTCACACTATTCTACAACACAAACACAACGTTGAAACAACATGCTTTTTGACAACGTTTATTCAATGTCAGGTTGTGACGTTGATTTGACCTTTGAAATGTGGTCATTTGCCAACCGACAATGTTCTGATGTTAAACACCAACGTTGTCTCAATTTATAAATACAACTATTTTGCAATGTTGTTTCAAAGTCCATTTTAAAGGCCTACTGAAATGAGATGTTCTTATTTAAAGGGGATAGCAGGTCCATTCTATGTGTCATACTTGATCATTTCGCGATATTGCCATATTTTTGCTGAAAGGATTTAGTAGAGAACATCGACGATAAAGTTTGCAACTTTTGGTCGCTAATCAAAAAGCTCTGCCTTTACAGGAAGTAGCAGACGATGTGCGCTTGACGTCACGGGTTGTGGAGCTCCTCACATCTGAACATTGTTTACAATCATAGCCAGCAGCAGCTAGAGTGATTCGGACCGAGAAAGCGACAATTTCCCCATTAATTTGAGCGAGGATGAAAGATTTGTGGATGAGGACATTTAGAGTGAAGGAGTAGAAAAAAAGTTTTAAAAAAAAGTGGAGGCGATTCAGATGTTATTAGAAATATTTACTAGGATAATTCTGGAAAAACCCTTATCTGCCTATTGTGTTGCTAGTGTTTCAGAGGGATTAACTAGTACCTGAAAGTCGGAGGAGTGTGGCCACGGGTGTGTTGACGCCAGAGTCTCTGAGGGAAGTCACGGCATCTGCAGCAGGACCGAATCTACGTTGATGTCTCCGGTAAGAGGCAACTTATTACCACAATTTTCTCACAGAAAACTGTCGGTTGACATGTAGTCGGGATCCATGTTCGCTTGACCGCTTTGAGCCATAGTAAAGCTTCATCTTCGGGAATTTTAAACAAGGAAACACCGTGTGTTTGTGTGGCTAAAGGCTAAAAGCTTCCCACCTCCATCTTTCTACTTTGACTTCTCTATTATTAATTGAACAAATTGCAAAAGATTCAGCAACACAGATGTCCAGAATACTGTGTAATTATGCGATTAAAGCAGACTATTTATAGCTTGGATTGGGCTGGAAAATAATGTCCGCTACAACTCGAGACGTTAAACGCACGAGTCATCATACCGCGACGTTTTCAACAGGACACTTCGCGTGAAATTTAAAATTGCAATTTAGTAAACTAAAAAGGCATGTGTTGCAATGTTAATATTTCCTCATTAATATGGGTCATCACTGTCACCGACATCCCACTGGGTGTGAGTTTTCCTTGCCCTTATGTGGGCCTACCGAGGATGTCGTAGTGGTTTGTGTTGTGGTTTGTGCAGCTCTTTGAGACACAAGTGATTTAGGGCTATATAAGTAAACATTGATTGATTGATTGATATAAACTATCAGACTGTGTGGTGGGTAGTAGTGGCTTTCAGTAGGCCTTTAAAGGACATGTTAGTATAATCAATGTTGTAACAATGTCTTGTGTCTGCTGGGAAGACTAGAAGATGTGGAGCAGAATAATTACAAATTTACACAAATGTTACTTAATTTGTGGGAATTATTCTGATGTATTGGCTATCATTTTTATTTATTTTCTGTTAAATAAAAAATGTAGAAATAATAGAAATGTGAATAAAAAATTGAACAGTATTTATTACCCGTTGCCAGTCAGGTGTATCTGCATGTGCATAAAAAACGTCTCTCAAACAAATCGGTTCTCTCGAAAGATCTGTTCAAAAGACCCGACTCGTAGGGGATTTCTACTCCTCTGTGAGACGCACCTTTGGAGAGTTTTTCCTGCTGCTCCTCTTCCTTGCAGGGAGCGGAGTGGTCCTGGTTGCAGGCGGGCGAGGTGATGCGAGCGGTCTGCGAGGAGAAGGAGGACGTGATGAGCGGCGTGGCGAGGAGGAAGAAATGTGGCAACGTTACCTGCTGCTCTTCCTTGGACTCCTCGCACACAGCCATACTGCGCACGAGTTTGCCCCTGGCCTGGACAAGAGCAAACAAAACATTTTTTTTTTTCCCGGCTGCTGAGTCACGTGACGCGGGATTGTTGGAGCTTACCTTGGCTTTTTTCTTTGGCGGGTTGCAAAGTGTCTGCAAGCGACAATATATGAATATGATATTGATGTGTGGTACATTATCCACGCGCTACACGGGGCGTACCTGCAGCTCCGGATTGCTGCCATCGTCTTGTTTGGGAGTGCTGCAGAGGGGGCGCACAAAAGGAGGAGGCGTGGAGGGGCTGATGACATCACACGACGGCACGTGGCGGGCGTCGTCGACCTCGACCGCTGCGTCCATCGTACGTCTGCGCCGCACACAGAGCCTCAGTTTGGCTTTTTATTGTTGCACTTGTGTGTGTGTGTGTGTGTGTGTGCACATACCTATGTGGAGTTGTTCAGTGGAGAGCCTCGCAGGTGGATGATGAGGTCATATATCCCATGTTCCCACGGGGCAGCCAGAAACGCAATTATCCTCTTTCGCCTCGCTACTCGTCCTCGCGTTGCTTTGGCGCTCTCTGGGTGGGGAAAAAATGCCTGAAGAGAGAAAAAAAATTGTTATTGGTTTGTTATTTTGCATCAAACACACAGACACACACACACAGAAACACACACTCCTACACAACAGCTGCTGCAGCACAAAGGCATAGCTGCTGGGGATGACATGGAGTCGCAAAGCTTAAGTGTGTGTGTGTGTGTGTCCTCCGTACAAGCTTTCCAAACGCCCTCATGGCCTGACAGCTAATTGCTACTTAAAGCCTGTTACAGTTAGTGTGTGTGTGTGTGTGTGTGTGTGTCTCCATAGACCTATCCGCATGTGCGGCTTGTGTATGTACATACATAGATATGTATGAATGTATGTGTGTTTATATACAGTATATATATATATATTTTTTTAATGTGTATGCACATACACGTACATATATTTATACACACACATACACATATATATATATATATACACACATACATTTATATGTGTATATATAAATATACACACACATATATATGTATACATGTGTGTATATATATATATATTTATATATATATATACACACACACACATTTATATATATATTTATATATATACATATACACATATATATACATACATTTATATGTGTATATATATACACAAACATTTATATATATATATGTATACATGTGCACACATATATATATATTTATATATATATACATATATATGTATATATACATATGCATATATATATATATATATATACATATATATATATATATACACACACATACATATATATATATACACATACACACACATATATGCAAATGTATCAGGGGTGTAAAAAAATATCTATTTTGAAATGAATCGTTATTTGTGTTAGTAACGATTCTTGATCAACTAAAAAAAATCTGATACTGATTTTTTTTCTTTTTTTTTTTCTATCTGTCCTGTATAGCCACTCCATCAAATGATTTAGTTGATCATATCTGCTGTACAGATTTAATTTAAAAACGAGAAGAGTGGGATTGCCTTATTTCTGTTTGACTTTCTTAAATGTCGGGGTAGCATTTTGTTAAACAAAGCCAGTTTTCTTTTAAGTAATATAAACATTTATCAGAGAAGGTTTTTATCTATTTTATGGAGGAATGTAATCAATCGTAGAACTGGCAATCAATGTTATTAAAAAATTATTTATTTTGAATCAAGAACTGTTTTGAATGGAATCGTTATCCTCAAGAATCGCATTGAATTGTGTGGTGCCCAAAAGATTCACAGCCCTAATATATATATATATATATATGTATATATATATATATGTGTGTGTGTGTGTGTGTGTGTGTGTTTGAACGTGTCCGGGAGCTTTTCTTAGAAGCAGCAGCTGTGCCGAGCATCATCCGATACGCCAGCGTAAAATATTCCCCGGAATACCGAGGCCTCTCTCTGATCCCAGTGGTTGGCGAGGCTGGAGACGCACACATGCACCCGCGCAAGGGGGAGATGCAAAAGGGCCGCCGCCGCATTCCGCTAAAAGACAGAGCTCCAGGGGACGTTTAGTCCCGCCGCACCTGAAACACGATAATGAGCTGCGAGAGTCCCCAAACGTTCTGGTTCAACACCCGGTGGGTGTGTGTGTGTGTGTGTGTGCTTATTTAAGACGGCGTTAGCTGTCGCCTTTCTACAGAAGAAGAAGAAGAAGAAATGACAACGCTGTGGTCGTTCTTGCAGTACTAGAACATTGCACATTGTATGCAAAGTAGTATGAGAATGGATGGATGTAGTACTAGAATGTTGTACATGGTATATTAAGTAGTATGAGGAGAGATGGATGCCGTACTAGAATGTTGCACATGGTATGTTAAGTAGTATGAGGAGAGATGGATGCAGTATTAAGTACTACAACGCTGGAAAAAGTAAGTAAAGTCGTATGAGGATGGATGCAGTATTAAGTACTACAACTTTGCACCTGGTATGTTAAGGAGTATGAAAATGGATGCGGTATTAAGTACTGCATACAACGTTGCAGATGGTATGTTGTGTGAGGATGGATGCAGTATTATGTACTACAGCATTGCACCTCGCATGTTAAAGAGTATGAAGATGGATGCAGTAATAAGTACTACATTAAACGTTACACATGGTATGTAAAGTAGCGTGAGGATGGATGCAGTATTATGTACTACAATGTAACACATTGTATGTAAAGTAGTATGAGGATGGATGAAGTATTGAGTACTACAATATTGCACATGGTGTGTAAAGTAGTATGAGGTTGATGCAGTATTAAGTACTACAATGTTGCACATTGTATGTAAAGTAGTATGAGGATGGATGAAGTATTAAGTACTACCATGTTGCACATGGAATGCCAAGTAGTATGAGGATGATGCAGTATTAAGTACTACCATGTTGCACATGGTAAGTAAAGCAGTATGAGGATGATGCAGTATTAAGTACTACCATGTTGCACATGGTAAGTAAAGTAGTATGAGGATGATGCAGTATTAAGTACTACCATGTTGCACATGGAATGCCAAGTAGTATGAGGATGATGCAGTATTAAGTACTACCATGTTGCACATGGTAAGTAAAGTAGTATGAGGATGATGCAGTATTAAGTACTACCATGTTGCACATTGAATGCCAAGTAGTATGAGGATGATGCAGTATTAAGTACTACAACATTGCACATTGTATGTAAATTACTATGAGGATCGCCACAGTATTAAGTACTACAATGTTGCACATGGTAAGTAAAGTAGTATGAGGATGGATGCAGTATTAAGTACTACAACATTGCACATGGTGTGTAAAGTAGTATGAGGATGGATGCAGTATTAAGTACTACCATGTTCCACGTGGAATGTCAAGTAGTATGAGGATAATGCAGTACTAAGTACTAACATGTTGCACATGGTAAGTAAAGTAGTATAAGGATAGATGAAGTATTCAGTACTGCAACATTGCACATTGTATGTAAATTAGTATGAGGATGGCCGCAGTATTAATTACTACATTGTTGCACAGGGTAAGTAAAGTAGAATGAGGATGATGCAGTATTACGTACTACCATGTTGCACATGGTAAGTAAAGTAGTATAAGGATAGATGAAGTATTCAGTACTGTAACATTGCAAAATGTATGTAAATTAGTATGAGGATTGCCACAGTTTTAAGTACTATAATGTTGCACATGTTAAGCAAAGTAGTATGAGGATGGATGCGGCATTAAGTACTACAACATTGCAAATGGTGTGTAAAGTAGTATGAGAATGGATGCAGTATTAAGTACAACAATGTTGCACATGGTAAGTAAAGTAGTTTGAGGATGGATGCAGTATTAAGTACAACAATGTTGCACATAGTATGTAAAGTGGTATGAGGATGGATGCAGTATTAAATACTACAACATTGCACATAGTATGTAAAGGAAGGTGAGATGCACGCAGAGGATGAGGGTTTTAGTGGTGAAGCAAGAAGGCGACAAAGTGGAAGTAGTGGTGGGGGGTTCGACTCCGGCCCCATCTTGGAGCTGCATAAGCCGCCCGGGGAGGAGGTGTGACACCATCATTAGCGCGTGACGGATGGCGGCGGGAGGCGAGGAGCGCCAGCTTCGGCGGCGGCATCATCATCATCACCATCATCATCATCATCATCACCCATCTGCCGCCTTGGAGCTGCTTCCTCACCAGGTCGCCTTTCTTGCGCCGCCAGCAACACGGACACAGGCGTCGTCGTCCCCCTCCCCACCCGCAGGGACGCCGTCCAGAACCTGCGCACCTTCAGCGCAATAAAGATCTCAGTGGAGGTGGTTTGTTATGGAGCAACATCTCGCACTTGAACTTAAAGGCCTACTGAAAGCCACTACTAGCGACCACGCAGTCTGATAGTTTATATATCAATGATGAAATATTAACATTGCGACACATGCCAATACGGCCTTTTTAGTTTACTAAATTGCAATTTTAAATTTCCCGCGAAGTATCCTGTTGAAAACGTCGGTATGATGACGCGTGCGCATGACATCTCGGATTGTAGCGGACATTTTTTTCCAGCCCGATCCAAGCTATAAGTAGTGTGCTTTAATCGCATAATTACACAGTATTCTGGACATCTGTGTTGCTGAATTTTTTGCAATTTGTTCAATTAATAATGGAGACGTCAAAGAAGAAAGATGTAGGTGGGAAGCGGTGTATTGCGGCCGTCTTTAGCCACACAAACACAGCGAGCGTTTCCTTGTTTACATTACTGAAGGTGAAGCTTTACTATGGAACAGAGCGGTCAAGCGAACATGGTTCTCTACCACATGTCAACCTGTGGGTTTCGGTGAGAAAATTGTGGTAATAAGTTGGCTCTTACCGTAGACATGAGCGGAGCTTGCGTCCTCCTGCATCTGCGGACTCTCTTACCTCCTCCCACCAGAGTCACTGGCGATCACCATACCCCTCCGACTTTCAGGTACCATATAACCTCACTAAAACACTAGTAACACAATAAGCAGATAAGGGATTTTCCAGAATTATCCTAGTAAATATGTCTAATAACATCTGAATCACTCTCACTGCCCTCGCCTTTTTTTTTCTTCTTTTCTAGTCCTTCACTCTCACTATGCTCATCCACGAATCTTTCATCCTCGCTTTCTCTGTCCGAATCGCTCTCACTGCTGGTGGCCATGATTGTAAACAATGTTCAGATGTGAGGAGTTCCACAACCCGTGACGTCATACGCACATCGTCTGCTACTTCCGGTACAGGCAGGGCTTTTTTATTAGCGACCAAAAGTTGCGAACTTTATCGTCGATGTTCTCTACTAAATCCTTTCAGCAAAAAATATGGCAATATCGCGAAATGATCAAGTATGACACATAGAATGGACCTGCTATCCCCGTTTAAATAAGAAAATCTCATTTCAGTAGGCCTTTAAAGGCCTACTGAAACCCACTACTACCCACAACGCAGTCTGATAGTTTATATATCAATGATGAAATATTAACATTGTAACACATGCCAATACGGCTTTTTTAGTTTACTGAATTATCATTTTAAAATTCCCGGGAGTTGGGGAAATTGTCGTTTTCTAGGTTAATAGCACTTTTTGTTGGAGGCTCCCATTAAAAATAATGTGAATATGTGAGGAGCCCCACACGTGTGATGTCATCGTCTGCGACTTCCAGTACAGGCAGGGCATTTCTCTTAACACCGAAAGTTGCAAACTTTATCGGTTAAAAAGTCAGGTCTTACCAGAGAAAAGTTGAGCTTGTGCCATCCATAGCTGCCGTCGACTCCCCGCGTCAAGACACCCGTGGAGACACCCTTCCGACTATCAGGTACTATTTAACTCACTAAAACACTAGCAACGCAATAGAAAGATAAGGGATTTCCAAAAATTATCCCAGTAGTAAATGTCTCTAAAAACATTGGAATGCAATCGCGTTGTTTTTTTCTCTAGTACTGCACTCTAAACGTCCTCATTCACAAATCTTTCATCTTCGCTCAAATTAATGGGGAAATTGTCGCTTTCTCGGTCCGAATAGCTCTTGCTGTTAAACTTTTTTTTTTTAATTATTTTTTTTTTCTAGTCCGTCGCTATCAATATTCTCAAACACGAATCTTTCATCCTCGCTCAAATTAATGGGGAAATTGTCGTTTTCTCTGTAAGAATAGCACTTTTTGTTGGAGGCTCCCATTAAAAACAATGTGAATATGTGAGGAGCCCCCACACGTGTGACGTCATTGTCTGCGACTTCCGGTAGAGGCAGGGCTTTTCTCTTAACACCTAAAGTTGCGAACTTTATCGTGGATGTTCTCTATACTTAATCCTTTCAGCAAAAATATGGCAATATCGCGAAATGATCAAGTATGACACATAGAATGGACCTGCTATCCCCGTTTGAATAAGAACATCTCATTTCAGTAGGCCATTAAAGGCCTACTGAAAGCCACTACTACCCACCACGCAGTCTGATAGTTTATATATCAATGATGAAATATTAACACTGCAACACATGCCAATACAGCCTTTTTAGTTTACTAAATTATCATTTTAAATTTCCCCGGAGTTTCGTCTTGAAAATGTCGTGTAATGATGATGTGTACACACGGTGATTCCTTGTTTAAAATTCCCGGAGGTGAAAATTTACTATGAATCAGAGGGCGGTCAAGCGTACATGAATCCAGACCAAATGTCAACCAGCAGGTTTCGGTGAGAAAATTGTGGTTAAAAAGTCAGGTCTTACCGGAGAAAAGCCGAGCTTGTGCCGTCGACTCCCCTTAGACACTGCGTGTCAAGACACCCGTGGAGACACCCTTCCGACTATCAGGTACTGTTTAACTCACTAAAACCCTAGGAACACAATAGAAAGATAAGGGATTTCCCAGAATTATCCTAGTAAATGTCTCTAAAAACATCGGAATCCGTCCCAATGCTATCGCTTTTTTTTTCAAACTTTTTTTTTTTTATAATTTTTTTTTTCTAGTCCGTCGCTATCAATATCCTCAAACACGAATCTTTCATCCTCGCTCAAATTAATGGGGAAATTGTCGTTTTCTCAGTGAGAATAGCACTTTTTGTTGGAGGCTCCCATTAAAAATAATGTGAATATGTGAGGGGCCCCCACACGTGTGACGTCATCGTCTGCGACTTCCGGTAGAGGCAGTGCTTTTCTCTTATCACCGAAAGTTGCGAACTTTATCGTGGATGTTCTCTACTAAATCCTTTCAGCAAAAATATGGCAAAATCACAAAATGATCAAGTAAAACACATAGAATGGACCCGCTATCCCCGTTTGAATAAGAACATCTCATTTCAGTAGGCCTTTAAGCAAAGAGAAAGTGTAAATAGTTGTGAGCGCACCTGTGCAGCTTGTGGCGAGTGACAGCTGCGTCAGGGGGGAACATGCCCGCATTTCATCCACCTGCAGCCTGGTGGGTTTTTTTTCTTCTTCATAAAAGCCACCTTGCTCAGCCTGGTCGTGGCCGTGACACATATGTGGTGGTCTCACGCCGGCCGCAAAGTTACACACAAAAAAAAGGCAGGTGTCACGTTCAAGGCGCACTTTCCCGGTGTGTCGCGTTACTGTTGACCCGGGCCCGGCTTGACAACGCCGGCTATTTTTACACGGAGGCGGCGGGGCGCGTGGGAGGAGGAAAGGGGAGGGGGGACCTGCTGCTGCGGGGTTTCAACCGGCTGTCAACGCACGGTCCGGTTGTATAAACACACGCCGAGCGAACGCAACAATAAACGGATGACATTTAGAAAAAAAGGGGTAACATATTGGCGGACTTCCGGTGCTAAGTTAGCTAACAACTGCGAGCTTCGTTGAAGAAAATAAACGATTCTGTTTAAAAAAAAGACGACGACAACAACCGTGAGTTGGTCGGAGAGGCGGTGTAGGGAGGGATGCTGGCCGGAGCCTGTCTTACCGGGTCTGCTGCCGACGTGAGGATGCTCGCTGCGGGGATGATTGTGAGGCGCTCGCTGCTCCTCCTCCGCCTTTTGGTCCAGGGGGCGTGGGCGGGGGAGGGGGCGGGGTGACCCCCCCGGGGAGGGGGCGGGGTGACCCCCCCCCTCCTGCACGAGGAGCGCGCTCACCTGGCCACGCCCACTTCCTGTAACACCACCACCACAACAACAACATGCCAGAAATGTGCAGACTCATGGCGGGAATATCATACAGCACATGTCAGCCATGATAGACATTTACTAACCTCTTCTGCTCTTCATGATGAAAAGACATTGGGGGCAACTTGTCAGCCTGGAAGGGTTTAGTTGCCCTTTTCTCCTAAATGTATGTTAGTGCACATATAATACATGTGTAAGACATGCTAGTATATAAGACATCTTAACATACATACATATATACACACACAACATGTTAGCGTACATATAATACATGTATAAGACCTGCTACTATATAAGACATGTTAAAATACAAGTAATACATATGTAAGACATGTTAGCATACATGTAATACATATATAAGACATGCAATACATATATAAGACATGTTAAAACACATATAACACATGCATAAGTCCTGCTAGTATATAAGACATGCTAACATACATATAATACATGTATAAGACCTGCTAGTATATAAGACATGTTAACATACATATAATACATGTTAGCATACATGTCATACATATATAAGACATTTTAACATACATGTAATACATACAGAAGACATGTTAGTATACAAGACATGTTAAAAAACATATATAAGACATGTTAGCATAGATTTCATACATATTTAAGACATGTTAGCATACATGTAATATATATATATAAGACATGGTAGTATACAAGACATGTTAAAATACATATAATACATATACAAGACATGTTAGCATATATGTAATACATAAAAAAGACATGTTAGTATATAAGACATGTTAAACACATATATAAGACATGTTAGCATTCATGTCATACATATATGACATGGTAACATACATGTAATACATATAAGACATGTTAGTATATAAGACATGTCATATATATATAACATGTTAACATACATGTAATACATATATAAGACATTGTAGCATACATATAATACATATATAAGACATGTAAACATACATGTAATACATACAGAAGACATGTTACTATATAAAAAATGTTAAAATACATATATAAGACATGTTAGCATACACGTCATACATATATAAGACATGGTAACATACATGCAATACATATATAAGACATGTTAGTATATGACATGTTAAAATACATATATGACATGTTAGCATACATGTCCTACATATATAAGACATGTTAACATATATGTAATACATATATATGACATGTCATACATATACAAGACATGTTGGTATCCATGTCATACATATATAAAACATGTTAAGATACATGTAATACATATATAAGACATGTTAGTATATAAGACATGTCATACATGTATAAGACATGTTAACATACATGTAATACATATATAAGACATTTTAGCATACATGTCATACATATATACGACAAGGTAACATACATGTAATACATTTATAATACATGTTAGTATATAAGACATGTCATACATATAAAAGACATGTTAACATACATGTAATACATATATAAGACATGTTATCATACATAAAATACATGTATAAGACCTGCTAGTATATAAGACATGTTAACATACAAGACATGTTAAAATACATATAATACATATATAAGACATGTTAGCATACATGTAATACGTACAGAAGACACGTTAGTATATAAGACATGTTAAAATACATACAGAAGACATGTTAGTATATAAGACCTGTTAAAATACATACATAAGACATGTTAGCATACATGTCATACATATATAAGACATGGTAACATACATGTAATACATATATAAGACATGTTAGTATATAAGACATGTAATACATTTATAAGACATGTTAGCATACATACAATACATGTATAAGACCTGCTAGTAAACAAAACATGTTAACATACATGTCATACATATATAAGACATGGTAACATACATGTAATACATACAGAAGACATGTTAGTATACATGTTAAAATACATATATAAGACAAGTTAGCATAGATATCATACATATATAAGACATGTTAGCATACATGTAATATATATATCAATCAATCAATCAATCAATGTTTACTTATATAGTCCTAAATCACTAGTGTCTCAAAGGGCTGCACAAACCACAACACAAACTATATAAGAGATGCTGGTATACAAGACCTGTTAAAATACATATAATACATATATAAGACTTGTTATAATACATGTAATACATATAAAACATGTAAGCGTAAGCATACATGTATGTAATACATACAGAAGACATGGTAGTATATAAGACATGTTAAAATACATGTAATACATCTATAAGACATGCTCGTAAACAAGACATGTTAAAATACATATAATACATATAAAATACATGTTAGCATACATGTAATTCCTATATAAGACATGCTAGTATATAAGATATATACAATTACATATAATACATATATAAGACCTGTTAGCGTACATATACATGTAAAAGACATGTTAGCATACATGTCATACATATATAAGGTCATATATATATAAGACATTTTAACATAAATGTAATACATACAGAAGACATGTTAGTATACAAGACATGTTAAAATACATATATAAGACATGTTAGCATAGATGTCATACATATTTAAGAGATGTTAGCATACATGTAACACATATATAAGACAGGCTTGCATACATGTAATATATATAAGACATGTTAGTATACAAGACATGTTAAAATACATATAATACATATGTAAGACATGTTATAATACATGTAATACATATAAGACATGTTAGCATACATGTAATACATACAGAAGATATGTTAGTATATAAGACATGTTAAAATACATACAATACATATATAAGACATGTTATATACATGTAATACATATAAGACATGTTATAATACATGTAATACATATAAGACATGTTAGCATACATGTATTACATACAGAAGACATGTTAAAATACATATAATACATATATAAGACCTGTTAGCGTACATATACATATAAAAGACATGTTAGCATACATGTAATATATATTAGACATGTTAGTATATAAGACATGTTAAAATAAATAAAAAAGACATGTTAGCATACACGTAATACATATATAAGACATGCTAGTATATAAGAAATGTTAAAATACATATATAGTACATATATAAGACATATAATACATGTATAAGACATGTTAGCATACAAGTAATACATATATAAGACATGCTACCGTACATATAATACATGCATGTAATACATATATAAAACATGTTATCATACTTGTAATACATAGCATGCTAGCATACATGTAATGTAATACATACATAAGACATACTTGCATACATGTAATACATATATAAGACATATATAAGACATGGTAGCAAACATATATAAGACATGTTGGTATACATATATAAGACAAGCCAGCATACATGTAAAACATATATAAGACATGCTAACATACATGTTATACATATATAAATCATGTTAGCATACATGTAATACATAAATAAGACAAGTTAGCTTGCATGTAATTCAACATTATCAAAAGTTTCATAGTCATAAGTGTAAGTAAGTCGTTTGGTCTGATGGCGGACATGTTTTTCAATCAATCTTGATGTGCTATCTGTAATAAATTTTGTAGGCAAAAGTAGCTTTTTTTATTTTAAGCTAATGTTGCTCATTTAATGTTTATGTTTTATGCCCAGGCAAAGTTGAAGCAAGCAGAAAGTCAGTAGTGTTTAAATCAGGTGAGCAATAATAAAATCTGAATGATCTCCAGTGGGCTCATTTCCTCCACGGTAACAGTTCTCGAGCTGTAAAGCCGATTTTTTGACTCGTTAATTGTTTCTCAGCATCCAGCAGCCACACATTGTTGGTATTATTAGCCGTGTCGCTAATTAGCACATAGCAAGAAGCTCCACTTCACTCGGTGTTCATCCTCATAAGCGCTTCCTAGAACTTTATGCAAATGAATCGGCTCAGTTCTTATTAATTGTAGCCTCGTTCAAGTGCACATGCATTCATTCATTCAGGCTGTCCATTATTCAAAGAGGCAATTAGACGTCATGTGACCTGCCAGCCATTCAATAAGTGAAACATGGAGCCACAAGGAGAGGGCAAAACTTCTTGTCTCAAGTAGGAAAATGACTTGTGGCTTTTTGTGAAGATTGTCCTCTTTGTTTCATTGTCTCCTAATACTTCATCTTGTACCGTGCTGCTGAAGTACAATTCTGTCCGAGACAATCGTAAATACTACAATATTATTATTTCATTGTTACAAGTCTCTTAAAAGAGTGTGGCAATTTACTAGAAGTTTGCACCAAAAGATCACAGGGATTAATGTTTAACTGTCGTATTTGACAAACTACAGTACTTGGAAAACCTTGTGGTTTATTTCATGAGGACATATATATATATATATATATATACATATACATATATATATATATTATATATATATATACATATATAAATATATATATACATATATATATATATATATATATACATATATATATATATATATATACGTACACACATATACACACTGTATATATATACACATTTACATATATATATATATACACACACATATATACACACATACATTATATATATATGTATACATATACACACACATACATTCATTTACATATATGTATATATATATACACATACATATATATATACGTACACACACATACATACTGTATATATATACACATATACATACACACACACACATATATATACACACATACATTATATATATATATATATATATATATATGTATACATATACACACACATACATACATATACATATATCCATGCATTTTCTACCGCTTATTCCCTTTGAGGTTGCGGGGGTGCTGGTACACACATATACACATATATATATATATATATATATATATATATATATATATATATATATATATATATCCATCCATCCATTTTCTACCGCTTATTCCCTTTGGGGTTGCGGGGGTGGGGGCGCGCTGGTACATATACATACATATATATATATATATATATATATATATATGTATGTATATATATATATATATATATATATATATATTATATGCAATACACTGTTCATATAAAATTACCGTATATGCACAATAAATTCATATATATATGTATGTGTATATATATATATATATATGTATGTATATATATACATATATATATATATGTTCATATAAAATTACCGTACATGCACAATAAATATATATATGTATGTATATATATATATATATATATATATATATATATATATATATATACATACATTAATATATATTTATTGTGCATATACGGTAATTTTATATGAACAGCGTATTACATATACATGGTATATAGTACATATAAATACAGATACATATATACATACACACATAAATACATTTATATACACACACTTTCTACCGTCTGTCCCTCTCAGGGATGTATAAATAGATACACATACATACATATATAAATACAAATACATAAATAAATAAATAATGATAAATGGGTTGTACTTGTATAGTGCTTTTGACACTACTTCCACATTTACCCATTCACACACACATTCACACACTGATGGAGGGAGCTGCCATGCAAGGCGTTAACCAGCACCCATCAGGAGCAAGGGTGAAGTGTCTTGATCAGGACACAACGGACGTGACGAGGTTGGTACTAGGTGGGGATTGAACCAGGGACCCTCGGGTTGCGCACATATATATATATATACACACACACACACACACTACTGTTTGTCCCTCTTGGGGATGCATAAATATATACATATATCTACATATATAAATAAAGATACATATGTCCAGGGTGTACCCCGCCTTCCGCCCGATTGTAGCTGAGATAGGCGCCAGCGCCCCCCGCGACCCCGAAAGGGAATAAGCGGTAGAAAATGGATGGATGGATGGATGTACATACACACATATCAATCCATTTATACACACATAGATACATTTTGTACCATTTGTCCCCCTTGGGGATGTATGAACATATACATACATATATAAGTATATACAAATATACATACATATATAAATATATACACATATACATACATATATAAATATATACACAATACATACATACACTTCCTGTCATTAGGAGAATATGCACAGAAAAAGGTTCCGCCTTTTGCCAGCGGGGGTTTTGATCAATTTGAAGATTTTTGAACACTAATTTGTGAACATTGCCACAGGAGAATGACCTGGCATCTTTTCAAACCGCTTTTGGTCCGGTGAGAGGCATAGAATCGCTGAAATAGGGAGAGTTGGAAGAGCCGTTAGCCTCAAGTGAAAGCGGTTGCCGAGCAACCAGAAGCTACAGCGAGAGTTTGAAGCTTTTTTTTCTGACGACTCAAAACGACAGAAGGTGACAGGCTTAAGATAGGAAATTGTTGAAGAAAGCGAGTTAAAAGTCAAAGAAGTAGCTGCCGAAGAGGCACTGACGTCAGCCAGCTGCTGCGATGTCAAAATCGAAAGGAAAACTCAAACCCTGAAAACCTTGAGTCTCTGGATAAAGAGCACAAGGGGAAGCAAGACTTGATGCTACAAAAAACAGTTGATGACATAGAAAATGCACGACTAAATCACAAAGCAGACCTGATTATTAGGTTCTGTTGGTCTTGAACCCCAAGATGCAGCGATGGGGCCACAGTAATGAGGCAAACAGGAAGTACCAGTGAAAATAAGAGAACTGGAAAGGAAACAGTACCAAACAGTTAATAAAATAAAGTCCAAACTGTCATGACACTGGAAAGACTAACAGTGGTTAGAATGTCCGCCCCTCAGATCAGTAGGTTGTGAGTTCAAACCCCGGCCGAGTCATAACAAAGACTGTAAAAATGGGAGCCATTACCTCCCTGCTTGGCACTCAGCATCAAGGGTTGGAATTGGGGGTTAAATCACCAAAAATGATTCCCGGGCGCGGCCACCGCTGCTGCTCACTACTCCCCTCACCTCCCAGGGATTGAACAGGGGGATGGGTCAAATGCAGAGGACAAATTTCCCCACACCTAGTGTGTGTGTGACAATCATTGGTTCTTTAACTTAAGAAAAACAACATCAGAATACAAAGAAAATATGAGAAGTCTGCAGGAAAATACAGAAAGTCTGCAAAGTCAGAATAATAAAACAAAAAAGGGTTTTCAGGAAATGCTTCATGAGGTGAAGATCCTCCAAAAATAAATGATTGCGGTGAAATGAGACAACAACATGCTGAGATGAAATGGATCAGGATCAACAAATGAATATCTACGTGAGAGCACCGAATTAAACCAAGATCCTTCACCAAAGCTGTGAATAGTGAAGCAGAACCAGATGTAATGGATGTTGCCTCAACAGAACAGCAAGTGGTCAACTTTCTGCAATCAAAGGAAATTCAAGTCGACGTTGACACCATGGAAGCATGCATCCCACTGAATGGAAGAAACACCACCACGTGAAACTTGTTAACAGAAAATCTAAAATGGCACTGCTGAAACAGGGAGAGAAGCTGAATGGTACACACGTGTACATGAATGACCACCACACAAAACTCACTTCTGAAATCGAGTGACTTGAGGAAGCAAGGAGCAATTGAGGGAACTCGGGAGCGCCAACTGTCAAATCTACAAGCTGAATGGCGGTCCAGAAGCGAGAGTACTTGTTGTCAAAGACATCTAGGACCTGGACAAATATTAAAGTTGACACTGCTTACATGGTTAGGGTTAGAACACCAATTACTTACTTCACCAATTATTATGTATTCATTTTTGAATTTTATTATGTATGGAGTATATTGTACACAAATTGAGAACAGGAAGTGAACAAAAGTGTAAGCAATTGCTATGTAATGGAAAAAGGGTAGATTAAAAAGGATCTGTTTCTTCCTACTCCTTTTCAAACATGTTGAAAGGAAAAATATGGAAATTGTGATGTCAGAATTGTGTGCATGTTCGTAAATAAACTAACCATCATACGTATAAATACTGTATATACATACATGTGAATTGTGAATTATATTTATATAGCGCTTTTTCTCTAAGTGACTCAAAGCGCTTTACATAGTGAAACCCAATATCTCATTTTTACATTTAAACCAGTGTGGGTGGCACTGGGAGCAGGTGGGTAAAGTGTCTTGCCCAAGGACACAACGGCAGTGACTAGGATGGCGGAAGCGGGGATCGAACCAGCAACCCTCAAGTTGCTGGCACGGCCGCTCTACCAACCGAGCTATACCGTACATGTATATGTATACATACATATACATATATAAACACACATATATGCACAGATACATATATACATACATATATAATTTATACACACCGCGATATTGCGAAAACTGCAATTCCTCTTTCATCATGAATAATCTGATGACGCTGTGATTATTACACGCTGCAAACACAAAACGGCACGAGTACAAAAGTGGACCGACAAAATATTACGTACACTTTGCATTAAGGAGTTTTTTTATCCGCCGAAACACTTCAACAGTAAAATAGCACATTAATAATAAAACAAATAAGTAACAGTCCACATTGATGTGGATAAATGTCTGTTTTAATAAAAACACGTTTTTTGAACGTGAAGATTTGTGTTTAATAAACTTGTTGAGTAAATAGTCCCTTTTTTTTAAAATCTCTTTGCACATGCAAATTAAACATTATTAATATTGATTAAAATGTGTCTTCATCAATCAAAATGTATCTACAGTAGCCCTAAGATCTAACTACAATCTTAAACAAATTAAACATTATTAATATTGATTAAAATGTATATTCATCAATCAAAATGTATCTACAGTAACCCGATAACTACAATATGATAAAGAAAATTAATACTACCAAAATATAAATAATACTATAGTATTTATGCTCTAAACAGGGGTGACCAAAGAGCAACCCAGGGGCAATTTGTGGCCCGTCGCTCATTTTTTAACAGTCAGCATTGTAATTTGTTTCACTTTAACATGCTAACTTTTTAAAGCTAACTTAGCAGGTACACGACTCAGTGATATTTTGGCCAGTGAAACATATTAATGTTAACATGCTATTATTTTAAATACATTTTTCAGGTGCACTCCTCAGAGTAATACATTTTGGTACTTGACACATGTAGCATTTTAGCATGCTAAAATTAGCATGCTAGCTGTTTAGCAGGTGTACACCTCAGAGTCGTATATTTTGGTGTTTCACAAGTGCCATCTGTTGCATGTTAGGATGGCACTGTTAAATTTTTAGCTCATTTTGCTCGTTTGTTTTGTTACCTGGGGCTCTCTAGCCAGCATGCTAACTGTTAGCATTTCAGATTGGCTTTGGCTCTTCGGCATCCATACAAAATGTCTACCCCAGGGGTCTGCAACCTGCGGCTCTAGAGCCACATGCGGCTCTTTAGTGCCTCCCTGGAATTTTTCAAAAATGTATGAAAATAGAAAAAGATGGGGAAAAAATATATTTTTGTTTTAAGAGGGTTTCTCTAGGAGGACAATCCCACTATTTATATTAAACATGCTTTTCTGATGAGAGTATATGGCAAGTGCCGTTTTGTCCAACTAATTTTGGCAGTCCTTGAACTCACCGGAGTTTGTTTGCATGTACTATTTTCTTGTTTTATGCCACTCTTTTTTTTTTGTCTCATTTTGTCCACCAAACTATTTATGCTGTGTGTGAATGTACAAATGTGAGCTTTGTTGATGTTATTGACTTGTGTGGAGTGCATGACTTCAAGCGAATCAATGCTAACATGCTATTTAGGATAGCTTTATGTACATATTGCATCATTATGTATATTGTATGTATATTTGAGCTCATTTAAAGGCCTACTGGAATTAGATTTTCTTATTTAAACGGGGATAGCAGGTCCATTCTATGTGTCATACTTGATCATTTTGCGATATTGCCATATTTTTGCTGAAAGGATTTAGTAGAGAACATCGATGATAAAGTTCGCAACTTTTGGTCGCTAATAGAAAAGCCTTGCCTGTACTGGAAGTAGCAGACGATGACGTCACCCATGTGAGGGCTCCTCACATCCTCACATTGTTTTTAATGGGAGCCTCCAACAAAAAGAGCTATTCGGACCGAGAAAACGGCAATTTCCCCATTAATTTGAGTGAGGATGAAAGATTTGTGTTTGAAGATATTGATAGAGAAGGGCTAGAAAAAAAGAAAAAAAAATCAAGTAAAAAAAAAAAAAAGGCGATTGCATTGGGACAGATTCAGATGTTTTTAGACTCATTTACGAGGATAATTCTGGGAAATCCCTTATTTTTCTATTGTGTTGCTGGTGTTTTAGTGAGTTTAATAGTACCTGATAGTCGGAGGGGTGTGTCCACGGGTGTGTTGAGGCCAGTGTCTAATGGAAGTCGACGGCAGCTGTATGGACGGCACAAGCTCAGCTGATCTCCGGTAAGTGGCGACTTTTTACCACAGTTTTCTCACCGAAAACTGCTGGTTGACATTTGGTCGGGATCCATGTTCGCTTGACCACTCTGATCCCTAGGAAAGATTGACCTCCGGGAATTTTAAACAAGGAATCACCGTGTGTTTGTGTGGCTAAAGGCTAAAGCTTCCCAACTCCATCTTTGTACTTTGACTTCTCCAGTATTAATTGAAGAAATTGCAAAAGATTCAGCAACACAGATGTCCAAAATACTGTCTAATTATGCGGTTAAAGCAGACGACTTTTAGCTGTGTGTGTGCGCAGCGCTAATATTTCCTTACAGTCCGTGACGTCACGCGTACACGTCATCATTCCGCGACGTTTTCAACAAGAAACTCTAGGGAAATTTAAAATTGCAATTTAGTAAACTAAAAAGGCCCTATTGGCATGTGTTGCAATGTTAATATTTCATCATTGATATATAAACTATCAGACTGCGTGGTCGGTAGTAGTGGCTTTCAGTAGGCCTTTAACTTCCTATGTCTATTTAATTTATATCTGCATTTCTCGTGACATATTATCTGTATGTAATATTGACTACATGTCTGATAGTTGTTTGTGTGCCCTGTTGTTCCAGACCACAGCAAACATTACCCAGTTTGCGTGGATTGTAATAAATCCATTCAAAGAAGACAGCCCGCTATTTTCTTTAGCTTGGATCTTTGGGGCATTCTAAGCCAGTAATATCTAAACATTATCTCGTCCTCTAAGAAGCCTCTGTTTTACTAATGGTTTTCCAATTTTGTAAAAATTATATTTCAACATTTCTGTCAAAGAAGATTTGTGTCAGCCTGCGACACAGTCATTTTGATAGTAGGCTAACATAGCTCATATAGACACTTACGTCATGTGTTGCCTTCATTAAAACACTCAAACACGGCTTTTCATTTTTTGCGGCTCAAGACAGATTTTTTTTTCAACATTTTGGGTTGCCGACCCCTGGTCTACCCGAATTGCATTTTTTTCAAGTTGTTTGAAAACAAATCTACATATTGTACTGCTTTTTAAGGTGACAACTAGCAAAAGGGTTTGCCAGTCCGCGGACCTCAGTGGAAAAAGTTTGGGTACCCGTGCTCTAAAATAATAAACTGTCAAACTTTATGCTACTACATTTCTACTACATTGTTATGGATACCACTACAGGGGTGAGTTTGGTGGGAAAGAAGTAGGGTTTGCAGAATGTGTGTGAGGTAAAACAGACACAGACACACACCTGTTGTGGTCAGTAAGGCAGGCATGCGTGCACAGAAGAGACGCAAAGACTGGCGCTCGACTTCCTGCATGAGCCTGTGGTGAGTTACATAAACACACTTCATTACGAGGGGGGCACAGCTGACAGGGTATTTCAGCGCCTGTGTGTCAACCTTCTTACGTCACTTCCAGCGCCCGTCCAAATGCAGGGTTGCCCGCTTACTGGCAGCAACATCAAGGCCGGCAGGGCTTGTGGGGTTAGGAAGGATGGCGACTTCCAGGCAACGTCAATGCCCGTCACTGTCAAAATCAACCCAAAAGGAGCCTTCATTAATGACACAATGGCTTCATTAAAAGTGTGTAAAACGTCCAATGCTTTGTCATTTTGTGTGTTGACACTCGCTTTTAGACATGTCATGAGAAATATGAGATAGGCAATGTAGCATTTTGTGTGTGTGTGTGCATGATCCAAATTAATACAACCATAACAGAGGTACGGACGTGCTGCTGCACACATGGTAGTAGTTATACTGTATAAGTAATACATTGTAAGCAAAGCAGTACTAGTTATATTGTACAAGTAATGCATTGAAAGTATTGCAGTACTAGTGATATTGAACACGTAATGCATTGTAAGTAATGTAGTTATTTTACAAGTAATATATTGTAAGTCATGTAGTAGTAGTGATATTGTACAAGTAATACATTGTAAATAATGCACTGCTAGTGATATCGTACAAGTAACATATTGTAGGTAATGTAGGTATTGTACAAGTAATATGTTGTAAGTCATAAGTCATGTAGTAGTGATATTGTACAAGAAATACATTTTAAGTAATTTAGTTATTGTACATGTAATACATTGTAAGTAATGTAGTAGTAGTGTTATTGTACGAGTAATATCTTGTAAGCAATGTAGTGGTAGTGATATCGTACAAGTAACATATTGTAGGTAATGTAGGTATTGTACAAGTAATATGGTGTAAGTCATAAGTCATGTAGTAGTGATATTGTACAAGAAATACATTTTAAGTAATTTAGTTATTGTACATGTAATACACTGTAAGTAATGTACCAGTAGTGTTATTGTATGAGTAATATCTTGTAATCAATGTAGTGGTAGTGATATTGTACAAGTAATATAGTAGTAGTTACATTGTACAAGTAATACATTGTAAGTAATGTAGTAGTAGTTATATTGTACAATACATTGTATATAATATAGTAGTAGTTATATTGTACAAGTAGTACATTGTAAATAATATAGTAGTAGTTATATTTTACAAGTAAGACATTGTAAGTAATGTAGTAGTAGTGATATTGTACAAGTAGTACATTGTAAATAATATAGTAGTAGTTATATTGTACAAGTAATACATTGTAAGTAATGTAGTAGTAGTGATATTGTACAAGAAATATATGGTAAATAATGTAGAAGTAGTAGTTATATTGTACAAGTAATACATTACAAATAATGTAGTTATTTTACATGTAATACATTGTCAGTAATGTAGTAGTAGTGACATTCTACGAGTAATATCTTGTACGCAATGTAGTGGTAGTGATATTGTACAAGTTATATATTGTAAGTAATGTAGTAGTAGTGATATTGCACAAGTAATACATTGTAAGTAATGTTTTAGGGTTATTGTACAATTCGTACATTGTAAATAATGTAGTAATAGTGATATTGTACGAGTAATACATTGTAAATAATGTAGTAGTAGTTATATTGTACAAGTAATACATTGTAAATAATGTCGTAGTAGTTATATTGTACAAGTAATACATTGTAAATAATGTAGTAGTAGTGATATTGTACAAGTAATACATTGTAAATAATGTAGTTGTAGTGATCCCTGCTTGGCACTCAGCATCAAGGGTTGGAATTGGAGGTTAAATAACCATAAATGATTCCCGGGCAGGGCACCGCTGCTGCCCACTGCTCCCCTCACCTCCCAGGGGGTGAACAAGGGGATGGGTCAAATGCAGAGGACACATTTTACCACACCTAGTGTGTGTGTGACAATCATTGGTACTTTAACTTCTAATAGTAGTGACAGGAGCACATAGAATGTTACACTATTTTTAAACTTTATTGGTGACATTAATAGGCCAGCAGCGCCAAGCTAGTCAGTAAGCAGACAAGGCGAGGTTGTATTCACAAACAATAAAAAAAAATGTTCTGTTATTTTGCAATAATCAAGACAATTTATAGTGGATGTTATTATTATTACACCTGCAGTCCTCCAGTCATGGGAGGGCCGTACCAGCCCACAGACTCCTGGGCTGGAAGTTGTTTTACTTGGGTTTTGTTTTTCTTGTTTTTTTTACATGGGAGCTGGTAAAAATATGACGATACATTAATCAAAACAAAGGCACGTTAACTCGGACAATAACACAACTACATGTGAACATATAAAAACGAGACGAAAATGTTGACAGAAATGAAATCCAATCATATTTAATTTTCGTCTAATCGATGGGTGGGAAAAGTTGGGGATGTGTCCAATCACAGCTCTTTAAACAGTGTATGTTGAAAGAGAGGTGGCGGTTAGTTATGAAGTATTATTGGTTGCCAAAAAGTGATTCACTGTAATATTTTCATTATGACACATCTCATCTGTGCATATCTTATTAGATTACCCTCAAGATATTTACATACCCTATTTTTCGGACTATAAGTCGCAGTTTTTTTCATAGTTTGGCCGGGGGTGCGACTTATATTCAGGAGCAACTTATGTGTGAAATGATTAACACATTACCGTAAAATATCAAATAATATTATTTAGCCCATTCACATAAGAGACTAGACGTATAAGATTTCATGGGATTTAGCGATTAGGAGTGACAGATTGTTTGGTAAAGGTATAGCATGTTCGATATGTTATAGTTATTTGAATGACTCTTACCATAATATGTTACGTTAACATACCATGCACCTTCTCCGTTGGTTATTTATGCCTCATATAGCCATCCATCCATCCATTTTCTACCGATTATTCCCTTTTGGGGTCGCGGGGGGCGCTGGCGCCTATCTCAACTACAACCAGGCGGAAGGCCGGGTACATCCTGGACAAGTCGCCAACTCATCGCAGGGCCAACACAGATAGACAGACAACATTCACACTCACATTCACACACTAGGGCCAATTTAGTGTTGCCCCAGGTGCACTTATTCACCCTGTTGTTCACTATTGTTTATTTATTTTAAATTGCCTTTCAAATGTCTATTCTTGGTGTAGGGTTTTATCAAATAAATAAATTATATGTGGTTATATATGGGTGCGTATGTATGTGTGTACATTTGTACATTGTGTATATGTATGGGTATATATATGTATGTATATACATACATATATATATATACATATACATACATATATATACATACATACATACATACATACATATATATACATATGTATGTATGTGTATATATACATACATACATACATACATATATATACATATGTATGTATGTGTATATATACATACATACATATATATATATACATACATACATATATACATACATACATATATATACACATTTATATATATACATACATACATATACATACATACATATATATACATACACATATATATATGTATACACAGATATACATACATACATACATACATACATATACATACATATATATATATATACACATATACACATATATATATATACACATATATACACACATATATATATATATACACATATACATACATATATATACATACATACATACATATATATACATATGTATGTATGTGTATATATACATACATACATATATATATATACATACATACATATATACATACATATATATACACATTTATATATATACATACATACATATATATACATACATATATATATATGTATACACACATATACATACATACATACACACATATACATATGTATGTATATATATATACACACACATATATATATATATATTCATACATACATATATATATATATATATACATACAGCCTGTTATTACATTTGAACCAATGTTATTTTAACATGAGAATAACTAATAAAGTCAGGGAAGAGCAGCAAGTGTCAGGTGAAGCTTCAGAATGTAAGAAAATATTTGGAAATCATGTTACCGTATTTTACGCCTTATAACCTCTCCATATCCCGCATTTCTCATCAGATTCGAACCGTTCCAACATCCACACACTCCACTCACCCCGAAATTGCTAATTCTAGTTTGTACTTCACCTTATTAAATGGATGTATTTAATGTTTGGCGCTCTGATCCTTGCTTGAACAAAGTGGTGACATACTTCAGCTTTAAGTACTATTGTAAACTATGTTTGGCACATACATAATTGCTCGGTGTGCTTAATATTGACAGTGCAATTTGCCCGCGCGTAACCAAACTGGTTACATTTTGCAACAAATGCTTTTGTTCAGCGTATTTATTGACGCGAGCACGTGAACACAACTAGCCGCCCTAATCGTCGCCCGGTGTGTCAAAGACAAGGAATGACACCTCAACAAGTGAGGCTCATACATATTAAGAGTGGGCCCATGCATATTCAGAGGGGCTGCTATGAATATTTCAAGTATGATGGAGCGTGTGGCCGGCCGGGCAGACAGCCTCAGACATGAAACAGACAAATAGACCTCCTCCTTCTCCTCCACACGGCGACATCCATTCTAATTAGCATGACATCATTTCTATGATTGGGTTTGCATGTGAGCTATGGCTCGCCGCAAATAAAATATGGCCGCCGCGCTGCACACAAACACCTTGCGGGGCCTCGGACAAAACAATCACTACAAACTGTTCATGGGAAATGTACTGTAAGTAAATACATAAAACATGAAGTTCCATGTCAGATCATTGACTCTTCTCTCGGTTTACATTTTCACACTATTTTGAGTACTTTCGAAGCATTTCTTACTTATTCTTTAGTTTTGCACTTCATTTTAAGAGCTTATTGTTAAGTGTTCAATGTGACTTTACTATTTTGTTTACATTGTTTTCCATGTTTGTGTTGACATTTCCTTTCTGCCTTTATAGCTCAGGGTTTTTTTGATTGATTGATTGATTGAGACTTTTATTAGTAGATTGCACAGTAAAATAAATAAATGATAAATGGGTTGTACTTCTATAGCGCTTTTCTACCTTCAAGGTACTCAAAGCGCTTTGACACTACTTCCACATTTACCCATTCACACACACATTCACACACTGATGGAGGGAGCTGCCATGCAAGGCGCTAACCAGCACCCGTCAGGAGCAAGGTAGAGTACATATTCCGTACAATTAGGGCTGGGCGATAAATTGATATACGCGATATATCGCGGGTTTGTCTCTGTGCGATATAGAAAATAACTATATCGTAATATTGGAGTGTACGTTCTCACGCAGTTGCTTTTAGCTGCGGGCATTACACTGGAGGCTCTTCCCACTCCTTCTGTCACCTTCTCAGAGTGTAAGCGCACATTCTTACATACGTCACATACTGTCACGTACGTCACATACAGTACGTATACGCCCTCGCCCTGCACAGAGGTAGCAGCGTGGCTAACATTAGCTGTGATGCTAGCGGAGTGTTGCGAGGGATAATACGAGAGAAAGAAGGTGCGAATGTGGTAACAAATGAAGGAAGAATTAATTCCCAAGAAAAACAGCAGGGGGTCCATCGTCTGGCGGTGGTTCGCCTTCAAGCGGGAAGAGACAACTTTAATTTGTCAAGTGTGGGGCACAAGCGTTACTACCAAAAGTAACATTACTGCTAATATGTGGCATCGTTTGAAATGTCACCTGCTAATAACTGTTTGATAAATACAGTTTTGGTCAATTGACTTAGTTGTGATTTCCCTCTCTGCATGAAAGTTCAAAAGTAGCATATATTAATGCAGTATGAAGAAGAATGTTTTAATGTAGACACATAGAATCATCATACTGTTGTTATTATATGCATCAAGTGTTCATTCAAGGCTAAAACAAAATACTGAGATATATATCGTATATCGCGATATGGCCTAAAAATATCGCGATATTAAAAAAAGACCATATCGCCCAGCCCTATGTACAATTGACCACTAAATGGTAATACCCGAATAAGTTGTTCAACTTGTTTAAGTCGGGGTCCACGTTACTCAATTCACGGTAGGGGTTACAATCAGAGGAACGTTACTTCTCAGATAAAATATATTTTTCTCCTTATTTTCCATTAGTCAAAAAAATATATAATTAGTTATTGATATGGACCGGCATAAAACACTTATATTGTGGTACAGTTTTAAGTCACATCGCCCTACATATGTCAAAGTTAGTTTGTGACGAACCCCAAGATGCGGAGTAGGGAGGCCTTTTGCAGGAAAACATGATTTAATAAAAATACTAAGACAAAAACAAACAAAGGGTTCAAACAAAAAGCGCGCACATGGGCGGATAATAAACTAAGGGAGCTGGCATGGGAGCTAGAAAACAAAAAGGAACTTAGCATGGAAGCTAGCAAGAATCGAGCAGGAAACAGAAGTCGTACATGTAATATAAAAACAAACTTGGAAGCCGGAACAAAAGACAGTAAGCTAAAAACCGCAATCAAATAAAGCTTACCGCAACGCTGCGTTGACAAAACACGACAGGACAGGTAGCAACGCCTAGAGCGACATCGACATGACAATACAATAATCCAGCAGTGACTGGATGGGAAGACAGGTCTAAATAAGAGCGGACTGATTGAAACCAGGTGTGGCCAGGTGCCAATCAGCCGCAGCTGAGGGGGAACACAGCACTCAGGGAGAAAGACAGGAAACCAACAAAATAAGAGCACTGACAGGAAACACTACACACACAGAGGAAACAAAGACAAATGCAGAGGAAAAAAATAAAATATAGTCAGACTGTCAGAGGCAAGCCTGACATATAGCCTGTTTGGATTTTTTTTACTTAACTTTTAAATCACATTTTTATTTATTCTTTAAAAACTGTGTTTTAATATTTATTTAAATGATAAATAAATGATAAATGGGTTGTACTTGAATAGCGCTTTTCTACCTTCAAGGTACTCAAAGCGCTTTGACACTACTTCCATATTTACCCATTCACACACACATTCACACACTGATGGAGGGAGCTGCCATGCAAGGCACCCATCAGGAGCAAGGGTGAAGTGTCTTGCTCAAGGACACAACGGACGGGACGAGGTTGGTACTTGGTGGGATTTGAACCAGGGACCCTCGGGTTGCGCACGGCCACTCTACCACTGCGCCACGCCGTCCCCATTTAAGTACAATGTTTGCTACTCTTATGTGCAATTAATGTTATTTGATTCATTATTTATGTACAATGTTTTAATTTCCGAAACAAAGTGCGACTGGTCAATTTGTTACAGTAGCCAAAATATGAAACATACTTGTTATTCCTTCTTCAAGTACTCTCTCTCCTTTTGTTTCATCTCTGTTGTCCTTTTCAAAACAGATTTTTTTTACTTAACTTTTAAAGCACATTTTCATTTATTCTTTAAAAACTGTGTTTTAATATTTATTTAAGTACAATGTTTGCTACTCTTATGTGCAATTAATGTTATTTGATTCATTATTTATGTACAATGTTTTAATTTCCAAAACAAAGTGCTACTGGTCAATTTGTTACAGTAGTCAAAATATGAAACATATTTGTTATTCCTTCTTCAAGTACTCTCTCTCCTTTTCTTTCATCTCTGTTGTCCTTTTCAAAACAGATCTACGTATGTGGCAGAAAAAATTAAAAAAAAGAGTGATGTATTACATTGAAACTGTATACATCAGCCCTGGGCAAATTAAGGCCCGGACATTCTGGCCTGCCGGACATTCCCAAATAATTTTTTTAGATCTTTAAGATGGAAAGTGTGGCTGCCATTATGATGTGCAGTGATGTTTTCAAATGACCGTAAGTCTTCAACTATACAAAGTATTTCAATGGTTGGAATCCGCGCTTTTGCATGATATGCTAGTTACTATGGTTATGTAATTAGTTACTATGGTCATCCAATTAGTTACTATGGTCATCTAATTCACAGCAACTCAAACGAGGCACCAAGTAGTGTGGGTGGGGAGCGTTTTCACAGAGTGTTTCCAGAGCGGCCAGCCTGAAATGCGGGTGTCAGGGACAGATGCGGAAGGAGATTTTTACAACAAAGCATAAAGCTTATCCGAGGTTGGGTCGCGGGGGCAGCAGCCTAAGCAGAGAAGCCCAGACTTCCCTTTCCCCAGCCACTTCGTCCAGCTCCTCCCGGGGGATCCCGAGGCGTTCCCAGGCCAGCCGGGAGACATAGTCTTCCCAATGTGTCGTGGGTCTTCCCCGTGGCCTCCTACCGGTTGGACGTGCCCTTAACACCTGCCTGAGGAGGCGTTTGGGTGGCATCTTGAGCAGATGCCCGAACCACCTCATCTGGCTCCTATTGATGTGGAGGAGCAGCGGCTTTACTTTGAGCTCCTCCCGGATGGCAGAGCTTCTCACCCTATCTCTAAGGCAGTGGTTCTCAAACAGGGGTACGCGTACCCCTCGGGGTACTTGAAGGTATGCCAAGGGGTACGTGAGATTTTTTTAAAATATTCTAAAAATAGCAACAATTCAAAAAGCCTTTATGAATATATTTATTGAAGAATACTTCGACAAAATATTAATGTAAGTTCATAAACTGTGAAAAGAAAAGCAACACTGCAACTTTCAGTGTTGATAGCTAGATTTTTTGTGAACATGTTCTATACATGTTAAAGATTTATTATTTTGTGAAGAAATGTTTAGAATGAAGTTGATGAATCCAGATGGATCTCCATTACAATCCCCAAAGAGGGCACTTTAAGTTGATGATTACTTCTATATGTAGAAATCTTTATTTATGATTAAATCACTTGTTTATTTTTCAACAAGTTTTTAGTTATTTTTATATATTTTTTCTACATAGTTCAAGAAAGACCACTACAAATGAGCAACATTTTGCACTGCTATACAATTTCATAAATCAGAAACTGAAGACATAGTGCTTTATTTTACTTCTTAATCTATTTTTTTCAACCAAAAATGTTTTGTTCTGATTAGGGGGTACTTGAATTAAAAAAATGTTCACAGGGGGTACATCACTGAAAAAAGGTTGAGAACCACTGTCTAAAGGGAAACCCCCGCCACACGGCGGAGGAAACTCATTTCGGCCACTTGTACCCGTGATCTCATCCTTTCAGTCATGACCCAAAGCTCATGACCATAGGTGAGGATGGGAACGTAGATCGACCAGGTAAATTGGGAGCTATGCCTTCCGGCTCAGCTCCTTCTTCACCACAGCGGCTCCATACAACGTCCGCATTACTGAAGACGCCGCACAGATCTGCCTGTCGATCTCACAATCCACTCTTCCCCCACTCGTGAACAGGACTCCGAGGTACTTGAACTCCTCCACTAGGGGTAAGGTCTCCTCCCTAACCCGGAGATGGCAATCCACCCTTTTCCGGGCGAGAATCATGGACTCGGACTTGGTGGTGCTGATTCTCCTCCCAGTCGCTTCACACTCGGCGGCAAACCAATCCAGTGAGAGCTGAAGATCCTGGCCAGATGAAGCCATCAGGACCACATCATCTGCAAAAATCAGAGACATAATCCTGCAGCCACCAAACCGGATCCCCTTAACGCCTTGACTGCGCCTAGAAATTCTTTCCATAAAAGTTATGAACAGAATCTGTGACAAAGGGCAGTCTTGGCGGAGTCCAACCCTCACTGGAAACGTGTTTGACTTACTGCCGGCAATGCGGACTAAGCTCTGGCACTGATCATACAGGGAGCGGACCGCTACAATCAGACAGTCCGACACCCCATACTCTGAGCACTCCCCACAGGACTTCCCGAAGGACACGTTCGAATGCCTTCTCCAAGTCCACAAAGCACATGTAGACTGGTTGGGCAAACTCTCATGCACCCTCAAGGACCCTGCCGAGAGTATAGAGCTGGTCCACAGTTCCACGATCAGGACGAAAACCACACTGTTCCTCCTGAATCCGAGGTAGCCTCCTCTCCAGTACACCTGAACAGACCTTACCGGGAAGGCTGAGGAGTGTGATTCCACGATAGTTGGAACACAGCCTCCGGTTACCCTTGTTAAAGAGAGGAACCACCACCCCGGTCCGCCAATCCAGAAGTCCGATGTCCACGCGTTGCTGCAGAGTCTTGTCAACCAATATAGTATACATGCTCAAAATTGATTAAAAATTCTAATAAAACCTCTGCCTTGTTTTTTAATGAATACACAAGCCTACTATGCTACTGTATTTTAATGTTGGTTATTAAAGTTCAAGTTAAAGTACCAATGATTGTCACACACACACTAGGTGTGGCGAAATTTGTCCTCTGCATTTGACCCAACCCCTTGTTCACCCCCTGGGAGGTGAGGGGGAGCAGTGAGCAGCAGTGGTGCCACGCCCCGGAATCATTTGTGTTGATTCAACCTCCAATTCCAACCCTTGATGCTGTGGGCCAAGCAGGGAAGTAATGGCTCCCATTGTTATAGTCCTTGGTATGACTAGGCCAGGGTTTGAACTCCCAACCTACCGATCTCAGGGCGGACACTCTAACCACTAGGCCACTGAGTAGGTGTCACACAGGGAGTGATCACTGGTTTAAATCGAGAATTGTGATGAAACGAAAATTGGTTTAGGATCAAGAACTGGTTTGAATCGAGAACCGGTTTCAGTCGATAATCGTGTTGAATGGAGAACCGGTTTCAATCGAGAATCGGTGTATATCGAGAATTGTGTTGAATCAAGAATTGGTTTGAACCAAAAACTGGTTTCAATCGAGAATCGTGTTGAATTGAGAATGGGTTTAGGTCATATAGTGGTACTTTCTTTTCTGAAGGGCTACTAGCTTATGCATTAACTTTGGCCTCCAACCCCGGGCCACAGGTTCACAGCACCAAAATATCTGCGGGAATGTTCTAGTTGAAAATGTTTTATTACAAGCCAGAAAAGATCTTTGTCTACTTCAAAGAATGCAGTTGATGCACCTTCATCCTGTTTTGCACTAACTAGTCATTTATTTGCTCCACACCCCAGCCAGTCTTCCAAAATCCACATAGAGTCTATTCCGTTTCCAGCACAAAAAGGCCCGGCACTCCATTTTGGGAAAGTGCACCCTCACTAGTGGATGGTGTGCGTCAGCGCTCGCAGTTCCAAAACTCAACGAGCGCAAATGCAGGACCGGGCGTGGGCGGATCGAAGTTTGCAAGACATGGCTGTGTTTTTTTTTTTTTTTTGATCAATAAGGAATGACTCACAAAGCGGACGGGACTCGGACCGGCGGACGGGCCGCCCACTGGGGGGATGCGCGAGGGGGGAGGGGAGAGGAAGACCAAGAGAGAACGCTGTGTGGGCTCGCGGTGGTCTCTTGGTGGGTGCTCCACACACACACACACGCACAATTGTCTAATCTCTTTGGGTGGTGGGCGTAAACTCCCACCTCATTCTTTCCTTCTTCTTCTTGAGCGCCATCACTCCATCATGCCCTTCCGCACCTCGCCGATTGCGAGCTCGATGGCTCTTCACAGGCGCACGAATCAAACGCACCTCTCCCTCGGGCAGCCCACACAATTGGGAAGCATCTTCATCCCCGGTCTGTTTGTTCCTGCCTTGGAAACACAACACAAAGCGTTTGAAGAACAGAGACGCCCCGATAGCTTTTAAATGGAAATGTTCTTCATTAACTCACATTTTGCCTGAGAGGCCATTCAGTTTTGTGTGTGTTGGTGTGTTTGTATTAGGGACGCTGCATAATAAGTGCACGAATGATCCAATAAATACAATGAAATTAGAAATAATCAGCACCAGTGTCAAGCTGTGGACCTTTATGACGCTGTTTGAGTCATTTCTCAGGTAGGAGAGGGAGGTAATCATAGGGCTGAGCGATAAAATGATATCAATATATATTGCGAAAGACACGTAATCCATATCAATAAAAAAATGAGTTTGATCATTTTTTACCCTTCTCATCGGAAGCGGAAGTATGGAAGCAAGGTTGGTTGCCTGGACAAAGGCCAAGTGATCATTGATCTGCCAAACAGGTAACAAAGTATCAACGATCATGTGTGCTTGTCTGGCGGTCGATTCTTTGCATGGAGTGAGAAGAGAAAGTCAAAATGAAGAAATTGGGGATAAAAGAGGAAAAGTCAACTGGACAGTATGGCACTGTGAAGAGGCGCAGCAGGCGAACGAGCAGCGGGGAAGGGCATGCTGGAGCCCGGCCCAAGATAGCAGCAAGGAGGCGGAGAATGCGGCCGAGCGGAGAGAAGGGGCGTGCCAGGAGGAACGCCGCAATCGAGTTCAAATGCGTGGATAGTGCACCTACACACAAACAATGAATCTCCTCTGGCTGTATAAAAGGGCAGCAGCAGAGGAGGGTGAGGCAGAAGGAGGAGGAGAGCCCGCAGCAGAACCTGAAGAGCGAGAGCAACAGAGAGCGAGCCGCAGACAACGACGACGAGGGCGGCTGAAAAGCAACCGAGGAGCGAGCAGCAGAGAAGGAGCTGAAAAATAAAGCGAGTCAAACCTGCTTGATCATGTCCTTCCTTGATGGTCCTGGGAACCCACACAGCATGAGACTGTCACAGGCACTTTTGGGGATTTTTTTCATATGATGCAAAGCACTCGTCCCCCACCAAGCAAAAAAAGAGCTGACAAAATATTTTTCAAAATAGATTTGATTTTAGTAAAAAAATACTAAAAAGTGGATAAATTATCTATCCATGCAGCTAGTTCATTTAGGACATCTTAAAATAAGATTTTTTATATGTAAATATCAGTAGGACTTTTCAGTTACCCTTTAGAGCAATTTTTCTCAAATTGGGGAACGCGTACCCCTGAGGGTACTTGAAGGTATGCCAAGCGGTACGTGAGATTTAAAAAAAATATTCTAAAATAGCAACAATTCAAAATCCTCTATAAATATATTTATTGAATACTACTTCAACAAAATATGAATGTAAGTTCATAAACTGTGAAAGGAAAAGCAACAATGCAATATTCAGTGTTGATGGCTAGATTTTTTGTGGACATGTTCCATAATATTAATGTTAAAGATTGCTTTTTTTAGTGAAGAAATGTTTAGAATGAAGTTGATGAATCCAGATGGATCTCTATTACAATCCCCAAAGAGGGCATTTTAAGTTGATGATTACTTCTATGTGTAGAAATCTTTATTTATAATTGAATCACTTGTTTATTTTTCAACAACTTATTTTTATGTCTTTTTTTCCAAATAGTTCAAGAAAGACCACTACAAATGAGCATTATTTTGCACTGTTATACAATTGAATGAATCAGAAACTGATGACATAGTGCTGTATTTTACTTCTTTATCTCTTTTTTTCAACCAAAAATGCTTTTCTCTGATTAAGGGGTACTTGAATTAAAGAAATGTTCACGAGGGGTACATCACTGAAAAAAGGTTGAGAACCACTGCTTTAGAGCACTAAACCTGCAGAAAGCAGTTCTTTTCAGGTTTTCCATGTTTACATTTAACACTATTATTTTACACTTTATTAAGCATATTCTTTATTTTTACACCTTCATTTTAAAATTGTATTGTTAAGTGTTCAATGTGATTTTACTATTTTGTGTACATTGTTTGTTTTCCATGCTTGTTTTGACATTTCCTTTCTGCCTCGATAGCTGAGGGGATTATAATCAAAGGATGGTTACATTTCAAATAAAATATATTTTTTCCTGCTCTTTATTTCCCACAGGTCATAAGATATATCAATAATTGTCGATATCGACCAAAATGAAACTGTGATATGGTGATACAGTTTTCAGGCCTAGGTGCCCACACCTGAGAGGATCCTGGTGGTGGTGCAGTCCCATCTGCGTGCTCCCCACTTGGCTTCCTTCCTCTGCCGCCCACCTGCCATCTTTTTCCTCCTCCACAGCTCCTGTGATGCTGTGGGAAAAAGAGAAGCATTCTTCATTTCGCTTCCACACAAGCTGA
Source organism: Nerophis ophidion (assembly GCF_033978795.1). Classification (NCBI taxonomy): domain Eukaryota; kingdom Metazoa; phylum Chordata; class Actinopteri; order Syngnathiformes; family Syngnathidae; genus Nerophis; species Nerophis ophidion. Next base: position 14,382,311 of record NC_084614.1, on the reverse strand, counting down.
AGTATCACGCGTACAGTACAAATGTATCTTCATTACAGAGAGAGCTTGTCCGAATATTTGGAGCCACTCCTAAATAAAAAAGGCAGAATAATAAGGAACAGCTCCTCACCTTTCCCCCACCCTTTCACACTCACCCGCAAGCCCCGCCCCCTGCCAGTCTCTCTCCCTCGGCAACGGGCACCATGGCCTAAAGCTGCGTGGCACGGCTATTTATATTTGTTCCTAATGAGGCAAAGATTTCTCTCCCAGCCATAGCAACAGTCTCTATGGATACCCTGCACTTGGATACCAGATCCCTTCCTGCTTTAAATGTCCTATTATGGGCTGCGCCGTCCCCCGCGTACGCTAGCCTAATTAATTCTGAATTATCGCCCTATTCGCCGCGTGAATGAGGGCTGGAGGTGCAGCCTGCAGCATCCACCCAAAAAAACCTAAACATTTTAAACAATTAAAGCATCCCCACGGTCGCACAATGCCAACATTTATACGCCTTAAAAGTCACACAAACTTGCTCAGTGAGACTCAAAGGACCACGTCAGCACACGCGCTTTTTCTTTGGCCTTCTTTTGGCGGCAATTTTTCCCAAATAACAAGGAAGAAGAAGAACACGAAGAAGAAGACGACGAAGGAGACCAAAAAAAATACGACAAAGAAGACTAAAAAAAGAAGAAAAAGAAGATGACGACTAGGACAAAGAAGACGATGAAAAAGAAAAAAAAACGACCACGAAGAAGAAGACAAAAACAAAGAAGACAAAACGACGACATAAAGACAAAGAAGACAACGATGATGAATAAAACAACAAGAAGTTGAAGAACATCATGACAAAGAAGAGGACGAAAAAGAAAAAAAATGAAGATGACAAAGAAGACGATGAAAACAAAGAAGAAGACAAAGACCAAGAAGAAAACACAGACCAACAAGACGAGAAAGAATACGAAGAAGACAAAAAGATAAAGAAGGCATCAAAAAAGAAAAAAAAACGACAACAAAGAATAAGACACAATCCGAAGACGAAGAAGACGAAGGAGACAAAAAAAAAAGAAGAAAACGAAGATGACGACTAGGGCAAAGAAGACGATGAAAAAGAAAAAAACGACCACGACGAAGAAGAAGACAAACGGACAAAGAAGACGAGGATGATTGATAAAACAACAATAAGAAGTCGACGATCATGACAAAGAAAACAAAAAAGAAAAAAATTAAGAACACTACAAAGAAGACGATGAAAACAAAGATGAAGAAGAAAACGCCGACAAACAAGACGAGAAAGAATACGAAGAAGACAAAAAGATAAAGAATGCATCAAAAACTAAAAACACGACGACAAAGAATAAGACAAAGAATCCGAGGACGAAGAAGACGAAGGAGACAAAAAAAGGAGAAAACGAAGATGACGACTAGTGCAAAGAAGACGATGAGAAAGAAAAAAACGACCACGAAGAAGAAGACGAAAACAAAACAAAACGACAACAAACACGACGAAGAAGAATAAAAATGGACAAAGAGGACGAGGATGATGGATAAAACAACAACAACAAGTCGAAGGTCATGACAAAGAAGAGGACAAAAAAGAAAAAAATTAAGAAGATGACAAAGAAGAAGACGATGAAAACAAAGAAGAAGACAAAGACGAAGAAGAAAACACAGACAAGACGAGAAAGAATATGAAGAAGACAAAAAGACAAAGAAGGCGTCAAAAACAAAGAAAACGACAAGGAAGATGTAGACAAAAAATCCGAAGATGAAGACCAAAAAGAGAAAAAATACCAAAAAGAAGACTAAAAAAAGAAGAAAACAAAGACGAAAAAGAAGATGACGACTAAGACAAAGAAGACGATGAAAAAGAAAAAAACGACCACGAAGAAGAAGACGAACACAAAAAAGACAAAATGATGACAAACACGACAAAGAAGAAGACAAACGGACAAAGAAGACGAGGATGATTGATAAAACAACAATAAGAAGTCGAAGATCATGACAAAGAAGACCAAAAAGAAAAAAATTAAGAATACCACAAAGAAGGCGATGAAAACAAATATGAAGAAGAAAACGCCGACAAACAAGACGAGAAAGAATACGAAGAAGACAAAAAGACAAAGAAGGCGTCAAAAACGAAGACAACGAAGATGATGAAGAAGATGAAGGAGACAAAAAAAGACGACAAAGAAGACTAAAAAAAGAACAAAACGAAGAAGAAAAAGAAGATGACGACTAGGACAAAGAAGACGACGAAAAAGAAAAAAGCAACCAGGAAGAAGAAGACGAAAACAAAAAAGACAAAACGACGAAAAACATGACGAAAAAGAAGACAAAGGGACAAAGAAGACGACGATGATGAATAAAACAACGACCAGGAAGTCGGAGATCATGACAAAGAAGAGGACAAAAAAGAAAAACATTAAGATGACAAAGAATAAGACAATGAAAACAAAGAAGAAGACAAAGACGAAGAAGAAAATGCCGACAAACAAGACGAAAAAGAATACGAAGAAGACAAAAAGACAAAGAAAGCCTCAAAAACGAAAAAAAACAACGAAGAAAACAAAGAAGGTGAAGACGAAGGTGACAAAAAAGATGACAAAGAAGACTAAAAAAAGAAGAAAACGAAGATGACGACTAAGAAAAAGAAGACGATGAAAAAGAAAAAAACTACCACAAAGAAGACAAACACAAAAAAGACAAAACGGCGACAAACATGACAGAGAAGAAGACAAAAGGACAAAGAAGACGACGATGATGAATAAAACAATGACCAAGAAGTCGAAGATTTTGACAAAGAGGACGACGAAAAAAAAAAAAATGAAGAAGATGACAAAGAAAAACCCCATGAAAACAAAGAAGACAAAGACGAAGAAGAGAACGCAGACAAACAAGAGGAGAAAGAATACGAAGATGATAAAAAGACAACGAAGACGATGAAGACGAACAAAACGACGACCAAGATGTCGAAAAAGAAAAAAATTAAAATGACAAAGACGATGAAAACAAACAAGACAAAGATGAAGAAAATGGTGACCAACAAGACGAGAAAGAATACGAAGAAGACAAAAAGACAAAGAAGGCGTCAAAAACGAGGAAAGCGACGAAAACAAAGAAGACGAAGAAGACAGAAAAAAGGACAAAGAAGAAGATGAAAAAGAAGAATACAGAGGAGACAAAGATGACCATGACTAAGAAGAAAACGGAGACAAAGAATCTGAACACAAAGAAGACAAAGAAAACAACGACCAAGAAGATGAAAACAAAGAAGACAGAGACAACTAAAAACACTACGAAAACAAAGACAAGAAGACGGAGAAAAAGAAAACAAGAAGAATAAGCTGAAAACGAGGGAAAGAACACGAAAAATACAATCAGGAAGACAAAAAGACAAAGAAGACGACAATAACCAAGAAAACTACAACCAAGAATACAAAGAAGACTATGACAAAGAAGACAAATATGATGAAGAAGAAGATTAAGACGACTAAGAAGATGATGACAAAGAAGAAGACGACGAAAATGAAGAAGAAAACGACTACGACAAAAAAAGAGGACGACGACCAAGAACACGAAAACGAGGAAGACGACGAAAACAAAGAAGAGGAATAAGAAGACAGAAAAAAGGACGAAGAAGAAGAAGATGAAAAAGAAGAAGACGGAGGAGACAAAGATGACCACGACAAAGAAGAAAATGGAAAGAAAGAAAAGAAAAAGACCAATATGAAGAAGACAGCGGAAAAGGAGAAAGTGACAACGAAGAAGAAGATGAAGACAAAGACGAAGATGAAGAAGAAGGCTAAGAAAAACAAAAAGAAGACATTGGGGAAAGACACGGAAGAAGACAAAGAAGAAGAATGTACACAGGAAGTATTGCAATACACATGTTAGCATAAGCTAGCACTTATTAGGGCTGTTATTTTTTATTTTTTTTTTTTATTATTATTTATTTTTTTTATTGGATCCTTGCGTTTGGACCAATACCAATATTGCTGTGATACGATATCAGCCGGAATCATACATGCATGTTATTTTGCAGTGAGGAATTTTAAAAATGGTTTGATCAAGTGAAATGAGAACAAAAGTAAGTATGAAAAACACTAACCTATTTCTTATTAACCATCTGGAATGAACTTATGCTGTTTTTAAGTTGAAGTGCAGTGCTAATTGGCTTTTGGCAACACCAAGAAGGCACAAAGATGAATTAAATTAAGCTCCAGTTGAATAATGCAAGCACGTTTGTTACTGGCTACTTTCTAATTCTGCCTTGGAGACTTAGTATGTGTAAATATTATGCAACTATAATGATTTGATACTTGTTAATATTGACAAATGTGCCGTTTTATTCTTCAATTATCATTATGTATGTCTAGCTTGTGTGTTTTGTAGCTTATTTACCTAGAATAGAAGAAACTGTGTGCCTTTTGGGGGACATTTAGATGTTAACGGACTGTCCAGCTTTGCACATTTGCAGGACTGCTAAACACGCTGCGGGACTGCTTGGATCACACATGATATCACGTGGCAAAGACCGAGGTAACATGCCAGTGGGCATCCAGTCATCCGCCTCATCCACCAACATTCACCATCGACAATAAACAACTTGCAATAGTGGAGTCTTTCAAATACCTTGGCAGCTTTGTCTCTGACGATTGCAGTATCGACTAGGGGTGTAACGGTACGTGTATTTGTATTGAACCGTTTCGGTACGGGGGTTTCGGTTCGGTGGTGTACCGAACGAGTTTCCTCACGGACATATTAGGTAGCGCACCGCACGTTGTGTAAACAATGCAGAGCGAGGCACAACACACGGCAGGCTAGCAGCGACCGGGCTAGGACAACATGCAAAAGCCAGAGCAGGAAGACCCTCCTGCCTCGTTAAGGGCTCCCGTTTGGGAACACTTTGGCTGTGCGGTGCGATACAACAATGGAGGACGGAGGTTTGCCGACATTCTTCAGCAGCAGTAGGGTACGCTTCTGCCAGCATGTTAAACATGCTAACCCCTTTGAAGCGGCACCACCCCCAAGTCAACATCGCTTTAAGGAAGAGAAAGAGGAGCGTGGTGTAAACACCGCATTCAAGCAGCCTCTCCTCGGCCAATCAGGCAGGGCTAAAGCAATTACAAATGTTTTTATAGCAGCACATTTAAGACCATCCATCCATCCATTTTCTACCGCTTGTCCTGTTCGGGGCCGCGGGGGTTGCTGTATTGCATTAAAACTAGATTTTGACCCACTTCTATGGTGGAAGAACAATAAGCCCATATATCCTAGCTAGCCAGTTGAGTTAATCTGAGGCTGAGTTAACTTGAAACTGTTTAATGTTGCACTTTTTATATGTAGAAGAAATGTTTTGTCATTTTATTTTATCTGAGCAACAACTGGAGGCAGTTTAATGTTGATTAACGACTTAAACAAGTTGAAAAACTTATTGGGGTGTTACCATTTAGTGGTCAATTGTACGGAATATGTACTGTACTGTGCGATCTACGAATAAAAGTTTCAATCAATCAAAAAAAAAAGCACTTTATATGTAGAAAGGTTTTGTTAAGAAACCATTCTGAGCCTTTTCTTATTTAGTTTTTATCTTATATATGTGGACCACATTAACCGTGGCTATGGACCCTGTGTGTATATGTATGTTATGCCATTGTTTACAAATTTGGCAAATAAATAACCCAAAAATTTATATTTTGTTGTTTTCTTACTGTACCGAAAATTAACCGAACCGTGACCTCTAAACCGAGGTACATACCGAACCGGAATTTTTGCGTACCATTACACCCCTAGTATCGACAGGGGGATTCAAAACAGGATCAAGCAGGCGTCAGCATCTTTTGGCAGACTTAGCGGAAGGGTCTTCCAGGACAAAGACCTTAAGCAACATACCAAGGTAGCGGTCTATTTAGCTGTGGTCATGACGACCCTCCTCTACAGCTGTGAAACGTGGACCCGGTACAACTGCCACCTCAGGATGCTGGAGGCCCTCCACGTCAGGTGCTTACAATGCATCCTGGGGATACACTGTACTAGTTTTGAAGGGGAAAACTACCAAAAAGGACAAGATCACGGGTACAAGCGTCCGAAATGAGTTTCCTCCGTCGATAGATAGGGTGAGAAGCTAAGGTGTTTAAGGTGCGATTGGCCAGTAGGAGGGCACGGGGAAGACCCAGGACACGGTTAAGGAGATTATGTCTCCAAGGTTGGCCTGGGAACGCCCCTGGGAAGACCTGGACAAAGTAGCAAGGAGAGGAAAGTCTGGGATTCTCTGCTTAGGCTGCTGCCCCCGTGACCTGCCTTCTATTAAGCGGAAGAAGATGATTGGATGGACGGAACTACCAAAATGGCCCCCACAGTTTTTTTAAGTGCAGAAAATTGTTTTCTTTTTTGGCATTTTAACTAAAGAAAATAGTTATTTTTAATAGAATATGTTTTTTATTAAATTGTTTTCACAGTTGTGAATCATTTTTGTGCTTTTTTTTTGTTGAAAATCATTTTTTAAATTCAAAGAAATATTTTTTGAATTAAATTATTTTAATCCTTTTGAATCTTTTATTTTTTACTTGCAGAAAATTGTTTTTTAATGAAAATAAATTGTTTTTATACTTGCGACTTGTTTTTATACTTGCAAATATTTTTTTCTTTCAACTGAACATATAGTTTTTTAACTTCCAAATATTTTTTTTTTCAGTTGAATACATTTTTTTTTATACTTGCAAATCCTTTTTAGTTGAAAATCATTTTGGTAATTAAGGAACTTTTTTTTTTAATTAAAAGAGATTGTTTTAATCCTTGTGAATATTTTTTTTATTTGCAGAAAATTGTTTTTAATTTAAAAATTTGTTTTTATACTTGCAAAACTTTTTTTTACTTGTAGAAATTTGTTTTTGTACCTGCCCAAAATTGTTTTACCTGCAATTTTTATTATTATTCTGAATAATTTTTTAAAGGAAATAAAGCTGTTTTTATACTTGCAAATAATTTTCTTTCAACTGAAATTTTATTTTTTTAACTTCCAAATATTTTTTTTTTTAGTTGAATACATTTTTTTTTATACTTGCAAATCCTTTTTAGTTGAAAATCATTTTGGTAATTAAGGAAAAGTTTTTTTTAATTAAAATAAATTGTTTTAATCCTTGTGAATATTTTTTTTATTTGCAGAAAATTGTCTTTAATTAAAGACATTTTTTTTTATACTTGCAAAACTTTTTTTTTACTTGTACAAAATTGTTTTTGTACCTGCAAAAAAAATGTTTACCTGCAATTTTTTTTTTTTATTGTGAATCATTTTTTAAATGAAATAAAGCTGTTTTTATACTTGCAAATAATTTTCTTTCAACTGAAAATTTATTTTTTTAACTTCCAATAATTTTTTTTTTTGTTGAATACATTTTTTTTTATACTTGCAAATTCTTTTTAGTTTAAAATCATTTTGGTAATTAAGGAAAAGTTTTTTTTTTAATTAAAAGAAATTGTTTTAATCTTTGTGAATATTTCTTTTATTTGCAGAAAATTGTTTTTATACTTGCAAAACTTTTTTTTTTACTTGTAGAAAATTGTTTTTGTACCTGCAATTTTTTTATTATTGTGAATCGTTTTTTATACTTGCAAATAATTTTCTTTCAACTGAAAAAATTTTTTTTACTTCCAAATATTTGCAAAACTTTTTTTTACTTGTAGATAATTGTATTTATACATGTGACTTGTTTTGTTTTTGTTACCAGCAATTTTTTTAAATCATTATTGTAAATGTGTTTTTTTTAATTAATTAAAGCTGTGTTTAATCCTTACAAATAATTTTCTTTCAACTGAATATATCGGTTTTTTTTAGTTTCATCTTTTTTTGTGTGTAGAAAGAAATTGTTTATTTATTACTTGCAATTCGTTGGGCGTGAGCAAAAACATTAATGTGTGCTTGCGGAGTTTTGGCAGTAATTTCACTCCGCAGGCCAGAGTTTGACCCTGGAACGGATTGTTGAAAAACATTCAGAGCAAAAAGTGCACTTTGTTGGTGAACACTTAAAAAAAAAAAAAAATACTCCTTTAGCACAATAGAGCTGCTTTTTGAGACACTTCCTGCCACAAATTGAGACAAGCAATCACTTGCTATTGTTTTGCAGGGAAGGCCACACAACCAAGCACACACACACACACACACACACAAACGCGGCGGTGTCTTTGTATTTCCAGTGATGATTGGTAGAAATGTTCCCTTGTAGGTGACAGCTGCGAGCGCGCGCGCGCACACACACACACATTTATATACACAAACAAACACACGCAGAGAGAGAGGCATGACAGCTTCTGCATTGCTCTGGCATGTCCAACTCTGGCAGCTTGTTTGCCTCAGACCTCTCACCCCGTGATGACTCACAGGGTGGAAGACGAGACGAGAGGCGGGGACAAGGAAATGGACAAAGGAGGGGGGCAGATTTAGAGTGTGACACAGAGATAGCTGGAGTACTCAGAAGGTTAAGTCAATCATATCATTAATGCTATGTTGGGAGATTGCCCTCTGCTTTGGTGTGTGTGTGTGTGTGTGTGTGTGTGTATCTGGCCTGATACCCAGCAGAGCAGGTGGCAGCAATGACGTCCGTCAACTTCGCGGCACTAACACACTTTTGCTGCCTGCCAAGGTGTGCTCCTCGTCATCAAGCGTGTGCAGTTACACAATTGGGAGCATCTTCACCTGACCTGACCTGAGAAGAAGTGTGCATTAAAAAGTAGAAAAAAGACAAGTGTGTGTGTGTGTGTTTGGTCTCCTGCACAAGTTGCATGGAATGAACGTACCAACACAAACATCTCAGGAAATTTGCAGTCTTCATCACCGCGTTCATTCCCTCCACTCCCACACACGTTCGGGGTGGGGGTGAACTGCTGGAAGAAAATGAAAAAGAAAGAGGTGGGAAGGTGGTGGAGGCAGGAGAGAGAGAGAGAGAGGTAGAGCCAGGAGGTAGTTGTTATAGTAACTGCGTCTGCATAGCTGTCAATCACCGCTATTTCAGGCATCTCCCTCCTATGGGGGTGATGGTGATGATGATGGCGAAGGCGATGGTGCAGGGCTGGCGAGATGCCTTCGCAGAGGAGAAAATCGTCAGCGATAATATGCTGGCACACTCGTCAAATTAACACCCGTCACTTTTCCTCTCGCTCGCATTTCTCACTTTGCAGCGTGCCTGCAACGTGATTGGTGTCGACGTGTAGTTAGCATAAATGCCATGTTGCTAAGGCCGCGCTACGGGTCGCGCTCCTCCGACTCTCAGTCCTGTTACTCAAGTGAGTCGCCGTGCAGGGAGGAACATTGAACACAAACAACATGGGCCAATACACATGTTGCTAGTATTAGAGTTGAAAACTCTTAATGTTTAAAATACAAAGTAAAGAAAAAAAAAAAAAGTTGAAAAAAAATGCAAGAGTAAGAATTCAAATGTTAGCGCTGGCTGGCTAGCACCAAATATTCACGTGTCAAAGACAAAAGGTAAATACTAGAGGTGCACAACATTTTTTTACTCTAATAAAAAACGCGATTTGTATTTATTCCGATTCGAAATCGAGAATCGACAAAAACTATTGTTTGTGTGTACATACATGTATATAAATATATATATATATATACACACATATGTACACATGTATACATAAATATATATATATATAAAAAATATACATACATATATATATACATACATATATGTGGCGCAGTGGGAGAGTGGCCGTGCGCAACCCGAGGGTCACTGGTTCAAATCCCACCTAGAACCAACCTTGTCACGTCCGTTGTGTCCTGAGCAAGACACTTCACCCTTGCTCCTGATGGGTGCTAGTTAGCGCCTTCCATGGCAGCTCCCTCCATCAGTGTGTGAATGTGTGTGTGAATGGGTAAATGTGGAAGTAGTGTCAAAGCGCTTTGAGTACCTTGAAGGTAGAAAAGCGCTATACAAGTACAACCCATTTATCATTATTTATTTATATATATACATACATACATATATATATACACACACACACATACATACATATATATATATATATACACATATACATACATATATACACACACACATATATATATACATACACACACACACACACACACATATATACATATATACACACATATATATATAAATATATACACACATATTTATATAAATAAATACATACATACACACACACAATGTATGTAAAGTATATACTGTGTATCAACATATAATGTATATAAATAGTATAATTTTTGTATATATGTGTATATATGTATATACATATATTTTCATTCATCATTCATCGGCAGTCACTCGAAGCGAGTATGACAATCCCCCTGGTGGGGGTGTATCCCTTTATGGAGGATGCCTGTTCGTGACTTAGTTTAACGTGGGGAGACTGGTGCACAGACAATCACCACACAATCCTTGACAGATCAGTCAGGGTCCAGTGGCATGGAGTCCAAGACGACTAGGGACCCTTTTCTGCGGCAGCCTTCATCCGCCATCCCAGCCGTTGTGATGCTCCATAAGGTTAGCAATCGGCCTCCGTCTGTTCCACCGTTGAGGTCTTGGGTCGTTATTTCCCCATAACTGGGCCCACATGGATGTGGGGGTGTCTTCTTCCACCATCGCAGCCGTTGTGTTGGTTCTTACGTCTATTGTCTTCCACCTGCTCCGCCGTTGAGGTTTTCACCGTATCCCTGGCTAGGGTCCAGTCAGGTACTAAGCCTTTGCCAAGGGCCACCTGGGGTAACTCTAGTAAAGGGGTTAAGCTCCTAGTGCCCCAAGACCCCATAGAGGAGCCTCCCCTCCCGGATGCACTTTAACATCATACCTACATATATACACACACACACACACACACACACACACACACACACACACACACACACACACACACACACACAGTGGGGCAAAAACATTACAGAGGTCTATAATTTTCATCATAGGTACACTTCAACTGTGACAGACAGAATGTGAAAAAAAAATCCAGGAATTCACATTGTAGGAATTTTAAATAATGTATTTGTAAATTATGGTGGAAAATAAGTATTTGGTCAACCATTCAAAGCTCTCACTGATGGAAGGAGGTTTTGGCTCAAAATCTCACGATACATGGCCCCATTCATTCTTTCCTTAACACGGATCAATCGTCCTGTCCCCTTAACAGAAAAACAGCCCCAAAGCATGATGTTTCCACCCCCATGCTTCACAGTAGGTATGGTGTTCTTGGGATGCAACTCAGTATTCTTCTTCGTCCAAACACGACGAGTTGAGTTTATACCAAAAAGTTCTATTTTGGTTTCATCTGACCACATGACATTCTCCCAATCCTCTGCTGTATCATCCATGTATCCATTTTGGTATGCTCTGTTTTAAACTTTCATGCAGAGAAGGAAATCACAACTAAGTCAATTGACCAAAACGGTATTTATTAAACCATTATTAGCAGGTGACTTTTCAAACGATGCTACATATTAGCAGTAATGCTACTTTTGGTAGCAACGCTTGTGCCCCACACTTGACAAATGAAAGTTCTCTATCCGACATATTCCCGCTTGAAGCCAAACCAACGCCAGACGATGGACCCCATGTTGTTTTTCTTGGGAATTAATTCTTCCTTCATTTGTTACCAGATTCGCACCTTCTTTCTCTCGTATTTCCACTCGCACGGCTTCGCTAGCATCACAGCTAGCATCACAGCTAACGTTACCCAGTCTGCTACCTCTCTGTTCCGTGAGGGCATATACGTATGTGACATATGTAAGAATGTGCGCTTACACTCTGTGAGAAAGAGACACAAAAAGGAGTGGGAAGAGCCTGTAGTGTAATGCCCGCAGCTAAAAACAACTGCGTGAAAAGGTATACTCCAATATCACGATAGTCATTTTCTATATCGCACAGAGACAAACCTGCGATACATCGCGTATATCGATATATATCGCCCAGCCCTAGTGTAAAGTTCTAACTTGTATCTCGCCATGAAAGCACTAAAACATACCGGTGTAGTGAGTTTACATTATTCACCCAAGGAACTTTAGTTATTAGAGAGTTCCGGTCGGACGTTTTTTCACGGAACACATTTTCTGGAGTTGATGTTTTACTAGTGAGCCACGGATGAGGAGATGTTATTGATTGAAGTAAAGTGTGAATGTCATTAAAACAGTTAGCTCTATCTTTCGACACTTCTTACACCCCCGTCCTCGCACGCTACACCGCTACAACAAAGATGGCGGGGAGAAGACGCTGCCGAAGGTGAGCCACGTAAATAAGACTGCCCACAAAACGGTGCATCTTGAAGCGACTGTCAAAAAGCGGCGTGAAGATGATCTGTAAAACATCATCTCTGCAACATTTTGACCAAAGAACCACCATCAAATGTTATGTAGACCACAAGGAAGTCTTTTACATTTAGAAAAATATTTTAAATAAAATATGCCTCCTTTAAGGCGCCTTTTGTATGAAAAAAACCTGAATAGACCTGCTCATCGGCAGTGCGCCTTATAATCCGGTGCACCCTACGGTCCGAAAATACGGTAGCGCAGTGGAAATGCGTGGCGCAGTGGAAGAGTGGCCGTGCGCAACACGAGGGTCCCTGGTTCAATCCCCACCTAGTAACAACCTCGTCACGTCCGTTGTGTCCTGAGCAAGACACTTCACCCTTGCTCCTGATGGGTGCTGGTTAGCGCCTTCCATGGCAGCTCCCGCCACCAGTGTGTGAATGTGTGTGTGAATGGGTAAATGAGGAAGTATTGTCAAAGCGCTTTGACTACATTGAAGGTAGAAAAGCGCTATACAAGTACAACCCATTTATTATTAATACCAATGTTTTTATAAAGTTTTGGTTTTCTTTTAGTGTACTATTTAAGTGGTTAAATTTTTTTTTTTACAAATACATTTTAGGCCATCTCCATGCAACCAGAAGGACCCTTTCCAACCTGTAACCTGTTACGAAAAGGTTTCATAATTATTCAACTAAATATATTGGGTGAATTGGTTTGAATCGAATTGTCACTCCAAGAATCAGATCCAATCGGGAAGTGGCCAATGATTTACACCACTAATAACTTAATATTTGTATGTCCTCTCAATTGCTTTGTAAAATTTGATTTTAAGTATTGTAAAACTGGGATTGATCTGTATCCCTTCCAAGGTTTCTCATTGTAGCTCATTGGGTTAAATTTTTCCCTGCCCTGATGTGGGATCTAAGCCGAGGAAGTCATTGTAGCTTGTGCAGCCCTTTGAGACACTTGTGATTTAGGGCTGTATAAATAAACTTTGTAAGATTTAACTTTGAAAAATAAATGTGCAATACTAATAGTGGAAGTACTAACAGCAGTCGCCCCTCACCACATCAGTCTATAGTGATTTTTTTAAAGCCTATTTTACATATTTTTGTGCTAAATTAAGCATTTACAAGCATAAAAATGCATCTAAATGCACTCAACAATATCAACACTACAGTAGTATTTGTAGACATCTTATAAGGGTACGCCGCATTGACCGCTACAGCCTACAGGCGCTGACGAGATGCGGGGCCGCCATCTTGGAGTGGTGATACCCTCCACTCAGTGCAATTCATTTGGCAGGAGCAATGAACTGTCAGCGCATTTAATTCATCTTAGCTCACTGAATACCACTAATTTTCACATGTTTTTTTTGTCACATGTGTAACTATGATAAAGGACACATGTTTTATTATTTATAGTTTGCTTAACAGTAATAGAATACTCTTATATGCTATAAATGACCAAACTGGGAATGTAATCCCAGAGAAGGGTTGAAAAAAACAGTTAACTATTTTTAAGTTGAAGAAACAATATGATTAGGTTATCTAAATGTGCGTATATCCAACATAAACAATGTATTAATACATTAGATACCTATATATCTTAGGGACTATAGACTGTATCTCTGTCACTGCAGCAGCAGAGAGTTTATTCTGTCTTGACACTTTGTATTGATATTTTGTATTACATTCTTCCCTTAAATGATAATGTTTACAGTGATTGTTTTATATGTATGTCGCTTTGGATAAAAGCCTCTGCCAAATACTCAAACATAAACATATATGACCTACCTGACATACGACAAACCTGAGTCTTTATATCAGCTAAAACCGCCAATCTGTTTCACTGGATTCAGAATAAAACCAAATTCTGTCTTACCCAACAATGTTAGTATTTGAATATTGTTACTTGAAGCTAGACTAAATGTAGACTTGTATAATACTGTATAGCCACTGTCCATCTGATTGTTCAGTTAACTAACATATATCCTCGCCCCCCCTACACTTTGATTGATTGATTGATTGGAACTTTTATTAGTAGATTGGACAGTTCAGTACATATTCCGTACAACTGACCACTAAATGGTAACACTCGAATAAGTTTTCCAACTTGATTAAGTCGGGGTCCACATAAATCAATTCATGGTAAAACAATCTGGACTGTGGTCCTAACTTTGACCCCTGTTGGGTTTTACAATCTTTACCTTCATCATTTATTCCAACTTTGTTCACGGTAGCAGAGGGGTTAGTGCGTCTGCCTCACAATACGAATGTCCTGAGTAGTCAGTAGTCAGTTTGCATGTTCTCCTCGTGAAGGCGTGAGATCCCTCCGGGTACTCCGGCTTCCTCCCACATCCAAAGACATGCACCTGGGGATAGGTTGATTGGCAACACTAAATCGGCCCTAGTGTGTGAATGTGAGTGTGAATGTTGTCTGTCTATGTTGGCCCTGCGATGAGGTGGCGACTTGTCCAGGGTGTACTCCGCCTTCCGCCCGATTGTAGCTGAGATAGGCACCAGCGCCCCTTGCGACGCCAAAGGGAATAAGCGGTAGAAAATGGATGGATGGATGGATATTCAATTATGACATTTTGAAATGTAATTAATTTCATCCATCCATTTTCTACCGCTTATTCCCTTTGGGGTCGTGGGGGGCGCTGGTGCCTATGTAATTAATTTCATTGACATTGTATGGTCATACTCTTTTTTTGCTGGCGGCTACAATTTCAGTACTATTGAAGATCTTTGCGTCTTCTCGTCTTTGTGGTAATATTCTTTTCACAAAATACAACCAATAGTACGTTAATGTTCAATCTTACGTGTGAAAAGTAATCCCCCGATTCCAATTTTCAATAGTCCGCTCATTTGAGCAGGAAAACGCTGAACAGCATCTTTGTTTTCTACTTGTCAACTGTCAGGTTGGGGCTGCTCGCCGGCTCCTCATCCCCACTTCAAGATGGCGGCCCAATTTCTCGCGTCACAGCAGCCAATGCTGCGTCCACTTATAAGCTGTCTATGGTAGTATTGGCCATTAGACGAGAGCAAACCAATCAAAGCACACTGTTCAGTATCGTGGCAACTAATTGGCTAAGCCGCGAACCAGCATTACGAACAGTTAAAGGCCTACTGAAACCCACTACTACCGACCACGCAGTCTGATAGTTTATATATCAATGATGAAATATTAACATTGCAACACATGCCAATATGGCCTTTTTAGTTTACTAAATTCCGATTTTAAATTTCGCGCAAAGTATCCTCTTGAAAACGTCGGTATGACGACACGTGCGCGTGACGTCTCGGGTTGTAGCGGACATTTTTTTCCAGTCCGATCCAAGCTATAAGTAGTCTGCTTTAATCGCATAATTACACAGTATTCTGGACATCTGTGTTGCTGAATCTTTTGCATCTTGTTCAATTAATAATGTAGAAGTCAAAGAAGAAGGATGTAGGTGGGAAGCGGTGTATTGCGGCCCCTTTAGCAACACAAACACAGCCGGTGTTTCCTTGTTTACATTCCCGAAGGTGAAGCTTTACTATGGAACAGAGTGGTCAAGCGAACATGGTTCCCGACCAGATGTCAACCAGCAGGTTTGGGTGAGAAAATTGTGCTAATAAGTCGGCTCTTACCGTTGACATGAGCGGAGCTTGCGTCCTCCTGCAGCTACGGACTCTTTTGCCTCTTCCCACCGGAGACACGGGCAGTCACCACACCCATGGCCACACTCCTCCGACTTTCAGGTACCATATGATCTCACTAAAACACTAGTAACACAATAAGCAGATAAGGGATTTTCCAGAATTATCCTAGTAAATGTGTCTAATAACATCTGAATCACTCCCACTGCCCTCGCCTTTTTTTTTTCTAGTCCTTCACTGTCACTATCCTCATCCACGAATCTTTCATCCTCGCTCAAATTAACTGAGAAATTGTCGCTTTCTCAGTCAGAATCGCCCTAGCTGCTGGTGGCCATGATTGTAACAATGTGAGGAGCTCCACAACCAGTGGCATCACGCGCACATCGTCTGCTACTTCTGGTACAGGCAAAGCTTTTTTATTAGCGACCAAAAGTTGCGAGCTTTATCGTCGATGTTCTCTACTAAATCTTTTCAGCAACAATATGGCAATATCGCAAAATTATTAAGTATGACAGAATGGACAAGCTATCCCCATCTAAATAAGAAAATCTTATTTCAGTAGGCCTTTAAATCTTTCTTGTGAAAAGTAATCCTCCGATTCTTATTTTCAACAGTCCGCTCATTTGAGCAGGAAAACGCTGAACACCATCTTTGTTTTCTACCTTTTAAACTGTTCTGTTTAGGACAGTGGTCCCCAACCTTTTTGTATCCGCGGACCGGTCACCGCTTAATAATTTGTCCCGCAGCCCGGGAGGGGGGAGGGATCCTTTTTTTTTTTTCTTTTTCCTTGTCATGAAAAAGAAAGGTTTTTGTGATTGGTGCACTAATTTTAAGTGTATATTGTGTTTTTATGTTGATTTAATAAAAATGAAAAAAAAATAAAAAACGAAAAAATGTAAAAAAAAAAAAAATATATATATATATATATATATATATATCCATCCATCCATTTCTGCCGCTTATTCCCGTTCGGGGTCGCGGGGGGCGCTGGCGCCTATCTCAGCTACAATCGGGCGGAAGGCGGGGTACACCCAGGACAAGTCGCCATCTCATCACAGGGCCAACACAGATAGACAAACAACATTCACACTCACATTCACACACTAGGGCCAATTTTAGTGTTGCCAATCAACCTATCCCCAATATATATTTATATTTTTTTTTAAATAAAAATGAATAAAGAAATTATTCTGCGGCCCGGTACCAATTGGGCCGCGGCCCGGTGGTTGGGGACCACTGGTTTAGGATGCTCGCCGGCTCCTCGTCACCACTTCAAGATGGCGGCCCAATTTCTCGCGTCCCAGCAGCCAATGCTGCAGTATTGGCCATTAGACGAGAGCAAACCAATCAGAGCACACTGTTCAGTATCGTGGCTACTGATTGGCTCAGCCGCGAACCAGCATTGCGAACAGTTAATGTCTCGACGGCTCTCACCTTGTTAAATTTAAACTATTTTAACATTCGTTAGAAATAATAGTTTTTACTTCTTCCCAGCGAACACAACATGAATATAATTAAAGATCGAACTGGTCGAGTATGACGCTGAACAACAACAACAACAAAAACACACCGTGAAAACACACCTGCATCAACTTTTAGAAATTATACTTCTTTTAATTAAGACTTGTGTTATTAAATGGCCGATAAAGGCATTTGTTGTGCTTAAGGCTGGGTGTTTAAGTGTTTTTTCTGGTTTCCACAGCGCAAAAGCAGACTAATGTGTTCGTCTTTTTACCAAAGTAAAAAAATATAAATATTATTGCCACCATTACCTCACATTTGAAACAACACATCAAGTCATTTAATCGCCATTTGTAACATTTAGGACAGCTGTCGTTTTGCAGCAACTATGAAAAGAAAGCTTATATTCCACTTACCTTAACTGGGATTCAAGTAGAAGGAAAAAAAAGCTGCTTTTGAGTAAACTATCTGAAATTGTTTGTACCGCCAGTATTTATCGCGGCCAGTTCCGCCATCTTGAAACGTCACCAAGCCAAAACAACAAAAAAAGGCGCCACCGATACTTTGCTAACAAGGGCTGTGGGAAAAATAGATTCGAATCAAATACGTTGTGCGATTCAGAATCGATTCTCTATTTTTTTTAATCCATCCATCCATTGCTACGGCTCATTAAATCGGGCGGAAGGCGGTGTACACCCTGGACAGGTCGCTCTCTCATCACAGCAAGGGCCAACACTCTTTCTTGTTAAAAAAAATAAATAAAAATAAAAAAACTTCATTAAATATTAACTGTCTTTTGTTCATGCATATAATAATTACTGATAAAGTATTTGGATGTATTCGTTAAATGAATATATCATAAAAAGAATTCAAGGTAACATTGGGATATTGACTCAAGCAGCAAATAATAGATTTAATTTACAGTTGTGTGGATGCACATCACAGCAGTAAAACTAAGAAAGTGTCCTCTTCACCTTATACCAGATATTACGATATCTGGTATAAGGAATTCACATTGTAGGAATTTTAAAGAATTTATTTGTAAATTATGGTGGAAAATAAGTATTAGGTCAACCATTCAAAGCTGTCACTGATGGAAGGAGTTTTTGGCTCAAAATCTCACGATACATGGCCCCATTCATTCTTTCCTTAACACGGATCAATCGTCCTGTCCCCTTAGCAGAAAAACAGCCCCAAAGCATGATGTTTCCACCCCCATGCTTCACAGTAGGTGTGGTGTTCTTGGGATGCAACTCAGTATTCTTCTTCCTCCAAACACCACGAGTTGAGTTTATACCAAAATGTTCTATTTTGGTTTCATCTGACCACATGACATTCTCCCAATCCTCTGCTGTATCATCCATGTATCCATTTTGGTATAAACCAGGGGTAGGGAACCTATGGCTCTAGAGCCAGGTGTGGCTCTTTTGATGACTGCATCTGGCTCTCGGATAAATCTTAGCTGACATTGCTTAACGCGATAATTATGAATAATTTCGCTGGTAATCACAGTGCTAAAAATAACGTGCAAAATATAAAACATCCTCATGCATTTATATCCATCCATCCGTTTTCTACCGCACCTGTTCAAGAAGTCGCATTAATGGTAAGAAGTATTTTCTGTCACGATGGGGGGGGGTTGCAGCTTGCTGCGGGGTCGTTCTCCCAGGAAGGCAGACGGACTACTCGGGACATGGCATTTATGTAAAAACATGATTTCATTTTAACTATAAAAATATACAAACAAAAATCGCTCACAGCGAAGGCACAACTTGGGCTAAAGAACAAAGCTAACGCATAAACAGAGCAGGAACATAAATCAAACAAAACGTACTTGGCATGGCATGAAGCACGAAACTATGGCAAGGCATGAAACAAGTCAGCACAGGGCGACTGACTGGCAAAGACGAGCTTAAATACCGCCTCTGATTAGTGCTCGGTAAGCAGGTGAGCGGGCATTTCGTCCACCAGAGACAGGTGGACAAAATGAGTAACCAAGGAAACCAGACCAGGGAGTGGAAAAAAAACAGGAACTTAAAGAGTCCAAAGGAGAAACAGCACATGGCCAAACAAAAATATGACCAACAGACATGACATTTTATTGATCATTGGTTAGCTTCAGAATAACAATGTTATTAAAAAGAATAAGAGACTTATTATACTCTAAAAATGTTGGTCTTAATTAAAAATGCACACATTTAGTTGTATTCAGTGTTCAATCAATCAATCAATGTTTACTTATATAGCCCTAAATCACTAGTGTCTCAAAGGGCTGCACAAACCACTACGACATCCTCGGTAGGCCCACATAAGGGCAAGGAAAACTCACACCCAGTGGGACGTCGGTGACAATAATGACTATGAGAACCTTAGAGAGGAGGAAAGCAATGGATGTCGAGCGGGTCTAACATGATACTGTGAAAGTTCAATCCACAATGGATCCAACACAGTCGCGAGAGTCCAGTCCAAAGCGGATCCAACACAGCAGCGAGAGTCCCGTTCACAGCGGAGCCAGCAGGAAACCATCCCAAGCGGAGGCGGATCAGCAGCGCAGAGATGTCCCCAGCCGATACACAGGCGAGCAGTACATGGCCACCGGATCGGACCGGACCCCCTCCACAAGGGAGAGTGGGACATAGAAGAAAAAGAAAAGAAACGGCAGATCAACTGGTCTAAAAAGGGAGTCTATTTAAAGGCTAGAGTATACAGATGAGTTTTAAGGTGAGACTTAAATGCTTCTACTGAGGTGGCATCTCGAACTGTTACCGGGAGGGCATTCCAGAGTACTGGAGCCCGAACGGAAAACGCTCTATAGCCCGCAGACTTTTTTTGGGCTTTGGGAATCACTAATAAGCCGGAGTCCTTTGAACGCAGATTTCTTGCCGGGACATATGGTACAATACAATCGGCTAGATAGGATGGAGCTAGACCGTGTAGTATTTTATACGTAAGTAGTAAAACCTTAAAGTCACATCTTAAGTGCACAGGAAGCCAGTGCAGGTGAGCCAGTACAGGCGTAATGTGATCAAACTTTCTTGTTCTTGTCAAAAGTCTAGCAGCCGCATTTTGTACCAACTGTAATCTTTTAATGCTAGACATGGGGAGACCCGAAAATAATATGTTACAGTAGTCGAGACGAGACGTAACAAACGCATGGATAATGATCTCAGCGTCTTTAGTGGACAGAATGGAGCGAATTTTAGCGATAAAAAATAAAAAATATTATATGGCTCTCACGGAAATACATTTTGAAATATTTGGCTTTCATGGCTCTCTCAGCCAAAAAGGTTCCCGACCCCTGCTCTAGAGCCAGATGTGGCTCTTTTGAAGACTGCACCTGGCTCTCAGATAAATCTTAGCTGACATTGCTTAACAATGAATAATTCCGCTGGTAATCACAATGTTAAAAATAACGTTCAAAATATAAAACATTCTCATGCATTTTAATCAATCCATCCAGTTCCTACCGCACCTGTACAACAAGTCGCATTAATGGTAAGAAGTATTTGATTTATGGCTTGTTAACTTCAGAATAACAATGTTATTAAAAAGAATAACAGACTTATTATAGTCTAAAAATGTTGGTTTTACTTAAAAAAGGCACGCATTTAGTTGTATTCAGTCTTAAAAAATATATATTATATGGCTCTCACGGAAATACCTTTTCAAATATTTGGCTTGTATGGCTCTCCTAGACAAAAAGGTTCCCGACCCCTGGACTATAAACTCAACTCGTCGTGTTTGGAGGAAGAACAATACTGTTCAACCTTGGCGAGAATGAGGACTCAGGTGCAGTGCAGAAGGGGGATAATTGACACAGGCTTTATTTAACAGTTTTCTTTGAAATCTCTGTGAACAGAGTGATTAAAGCAAGGCGGCTATAGAATCTATGGGCAGAAAATCACTCCATAGGGAGGAAAAAGGCAATAGCAAAATTACACACGAATCTAATAACAAAAAGAACAACAATCTATGATTAGCTAAAAAAAAAAAGTAATTCAGAGGAGACCAGAAACCCTAAACAGAAAGTACGCTATAAGAAGCTGAGATAACTACAAAGTAAAGCGCTCCAAGAGGAGGGAAAAAAAGAAAGAAGGCAAAGCACTGAAATAAACACACAAAATTCTAGAGCAGGGGTCGGGAACCTTTTTGGCTGAGAAGAAGCCAAATATTTTAAAATGTATTTCCCGAAGAGCCATATAATATATATATTTTTTAAACTGAACACAACTAAACACGTGCATTTTTAAATAAGACCAACATTTCCAGAGTATAATAGGTCTCTTATTCTTTGTAATAACATTGTTATTCTGAAGCTAACTGTGGAGGGGGCGTGGCCTGCAGCAAAGCGGGATGTTGCCAGGACCGGCCTCGAAATCAGAGACAGGTGCGTAGAAGGCCCACCTGGGCCTTTTTATTTAATCACCTGTCGCTCTGTTATAAGCAGCAGCCAGGAGGAGGGACGGGGTTGGGGCTGGAGCCAGAGCGCGAGTGAGGACGAAAGAGAAAAAGACAATTGCTGGAAAGCAACTGAGAGACTAATTGAAAAAACAACAACAATATTTTACCCTGAAACAGGCTCTCATGTCGGTGCTTGGTGGTCTGAAGAACCCCCAACACTAACCAATAATAAATAAATTACTTCTTACCATTAACGCAACTTCTTGAACATAAAAATGCATGAGAATGTCTTATATTTTGAATGTTATTTTTAACACTATGATTACAAGTGGAATCATTCATTACTTATCCTGTTAAGCAATGTCAGCTCAGATTTATCCGAGAGCCAGATGCAGTCATCAAAAGAGCCACAGGTTCCCTACCCCTGTTCGAGACCAAAAACTTTAGCAAACAAAATCACTCTTTCTCAGAGGAAACAAAGAAATCAATAAATAAGGCAAGGCAATACTTAGCGAACGTGATTCAAGGCTGTAGACAAGGCTGGAGGCACGTAGCGAGACGATATACTCTGGCACAAGACAAGAGGACGACGAGACATTTATACACATGGGGGGGGGGGGAGGGGGACAGGTGGGCACAATCAGGCAATCAGGAGAGACACCAGACCAGTGAAACAGGAGGAAGGGCAAGTGACCTGAAACAAGAGGGAGAGTTAACCTTTCAAAATAAAACAGGAAATGACAAGGCAACATGAAACCAGACAATACTTCACCCAGGTGTGACAAATACTGAGTTGCATCCCAAGAACACCATTCCTATTGTGAAGCATGGGGGTGGAAACATCAAGCTTTGGGGCTGTTTTTCTGCTAAGGCAGGGGTGTCAAACTCAAATACAGAGTGGGCCAAAATTTTCAACGGAACAAAGCCAAGGTTGAACAAATTAACTGTTTAATAGGGACCCAAACAAGTTTTGCATTAAATATTTAACAAGCAAAGCTTATATAACTTTAGTGACATGCAAAATCCAGTTTCAAATAATAATAATAGTAATTAAAAAAATATCAATGGCATGTCAATTAAAATGTAAATAAAAATGTTATGCCTTTTTTTCTATTTGCAATCTTCTGAGGTAAATATCAAATTTTTTCCACAGGCTAATAATACATTTGAAAATAAAATAACAATAATGAATGAACCAAACATTCAAGCCTTGAAGTAGCAAGAGAAAATGCATGAATAAAATGTTAATTATTGGTCAGTTTGCTGGAAGTTTCCCGGAAGAGTTAGTGCTGCAAGGGGTTCTGGGTATTTGTTCTGTTGGGTTACGGTGCGGATGTTCACCCGAAATGGGTTTGTCATTCTTGTTTGGTGTGGGTTCACAGTGTGGTGCATATTTGTAACAGTGTTAAAGTTGTTTATACAGCCACCCTCAGTGTGACATGTATGGCTGTTGACCAAGTATGTCTTGTATTCACTTGTGCGTGTGTGTGTGTGTAAAAGCCACAAATATCATGTGACACGCTGTTAGTAAGGAGGAAAAGCGAACGTGACGACAGGTTGTAGAGAACGCTAAAGGCAGTGCCGTAAATGCATGCCCCCAATATAGTTGTCCAGGTGAAAATCGGTAGAAATTCGGGAGAATGGTTGCCCCGGGAGATTTTCGGGAGGGGCGCTGAACTTCGGGAGTCTACCGGGAAAATTAGGAGGGTTGGCAAGTATGAGTATTAGCGGCACCGACGCTGTATAACACCGGCGGGCCACCTCTAATGCTAAATTGATATTGCCTCAAGGACCAAATTAAATTACACGGCGGGCCAGTTTGACACCCATGTGCTAAGGGGACAGGACGATTGATACGTGTTAAGGAAAGAATGAATGGGGCCATGTATCGTGAGATTTGGAGCCAAAACCTCCTTCCATCAATGGTTGACCAAACACTTATTTTCCACCATAATTTAAAAAATAAATTCCTACAATGCGAATTCCTGGATTTTTTTTTTCACATTCTGTCTCTCACAGTTGAAGTGTACCTATGATGAAAATTAAAGACCTCTGTCATCATTTTAAGTGGGAGAACTTGCACAATCACTGGCTGACTAAATACTTTTTTGCCCCACTGTTGTTCCAAAGACATGCACCTGGGGTTAGGTTGATTGGCAACACTAAATGGGCCTTAGTGTGTGAATGTGAGTGTGAATGTTGTCTGTCTATATGTGTTGGACCTGCGATGAGGTGGCAACCTTTCCAGGGTGTACACCGCCTTCTGCCTGATTGTAGCTGAGATAGGCGCCAGGGAATAAGTGGTAGAAAATCAATGGATGGATGTATAAACCATCAGACTGCGTGGTCGGTAGGGCTGGGCGTTTCGATAGTGAAGTGAATTATATTTATATAGCGCTTTTTCTCTAGTGACTCAAAGCGTTTTACATAGTTAAACTCAATATCTGAGTTACATTTAAACCAGTGTGGGTGGCACTGGGAGCAGGTGGGTAAAGTGTCTTGCCCGAGGACACAACGGCAGTGACTAGGATGGCGGAAGCGGGAATCGAACCTGCAACCCTCAAGTTGCTGGCACGGCCACTCTACCGACCGAGCTATGCCAACCCAATAAAAGTTAAAGAAGATTAAAAGTAAAAATTCTGATTAAAATAAGCAAAGTCATGAACATGATTAATATAAAACAGCAGTAAATACAAATAATTCAAAAAGCAAAAAAGGTAAAAAAGATTAAAAATAAACATTTGAAGGCATTAAAAAAAAATCAATTGATTTGACCTTCAGCAGCAGAAAGTCACTCTGGGCCAAGGTGAAGGTCGTGCTCACCAAAAAGTGACGCCGTCGAAGTCATTTTGCCGCCATGGTTGCCGGGCCGTCACTTCCTGTTTATTTGGCGCCTCCCCCAGAGAACCAATCATATTGCTGCTTCTTCTTCTTCTACGTTGTTGCTCAGCAGACGACATGGCAGTACTCCGTGCAGCCATTGGAAAAAAAGTGACGTCGATGAGTATCGGTATCGTATCAATACTGGCGTGATGGTATCGATACTTCACCAAATTAAGCGAATCACTCCGATTTACAAAAAAAAATGAGCGAAAGCCATTTATCAACAACATCCAGAAAAGCCGAGCTGTAATTTGACCCCATTAACATGCTTCAAAACTCACCATATTTTACACACACATCAGGACTGGCAAAAATTGACATCTAAGAAAAAAAATCTAAATAAATAAAAATCAAAATTGCGCTCTAGCGCCCACTAGGGAAAAAACACAGACAAAACTGCTTGTAACTGCTGTTAGGAATGTCGTAGAGACATGAAACAAACACCTCTATGTAGGTCTGACTTAGACCAGGGCTTGAGTGGCGGGGGCAGCAGCCAAAGCGGACCCGACCAACGCTGCTTGCAGCTTTAATTGTAATTGATATTATTACTTTTTTATTTGAATTTCTCAGTTCTTCTGTTTTGTGTTCATGTTTACAACTTTGTTCAATAACTAGAGTTTTGTTTTTTGCCTTAAGTGCTTGTGTGTGTTTTGAGGCGACAAGCCAGGTTCAGTAGTTGTTTGCGCCTTATTTGCATTACTTTATTGCCATTGATATTACTTTTGTGATAAATACTTTATTTTTTGACTTAAATCGTTGTCCTGTGTTGTATTATTCAATCAATGTCAATTTATATAGCCCCAAATCACAAATGTCTCAAAGGACTGCACAAATCATTAAGACCACGACATCCTCGGAAGACCCCACAAAAGAGCAAGGAAAACTCACACCCAGTGGGCAGGGAGAATTCACATCCAGTGGGACGCCAGTGACAATGCTGACTATGAGAAACCTTGGAGAGGACCTCAGAAGTGGGCAACCCCCCCCCCCCCCCCCCCTCTAGGGGACCGAAAGCAATGGATGTCGAGCGGCTCTAACATGATACTGTGAAAGTTCAATCCATAGTGGCTCCAACACAGCCGCGAGAGTTCAGTTCAAAGCGGATCCAAGACAGCAGCGAGAGTCCCGTCCACAGGAAACCATCCCAAGCGGAGGCGGATCAGCAGCGTAGAGATGTCCCCAACTGATACACAGGCGAGCGGTCCATCCTGGGTCTCGACTCTGGACAGCTAGTACTTCATCCATGGTCATCGGACCGGACCCCCTCCACAAGGGAGGGGGGGGACATAGGAGAAAAAAGAAAAGAAGCGGCAGATCAACTGGTCTAAAAAGGAGGTCTATTTAAAGGCTAGAGTATACAGATGAGTTTTAAAGTGAGACTTAAATGCTTCTACTGAGGTGGCATCTCGAACTGTTACCGGGAGGGCATTCCAGAGTACTGGAGCCCGAACGGAAAACGCTCTATAGCCCGCAGACTTTTTTGGGGCCCTAGGAATCACTAATAAGCCGGAGTCCTTTGAACGCAGATTTCTTGCCGGGACATATGGTACAATACAATCGGCAAGATAGGATGGAGCTAGACCGTGTAGTATTTTATACGTAAGTAGTAAAACCTTAAAGTCACATCTTAAGTGCACAGGAAGCCAGTGCAGGTGTACATTATTATCATAATCAATTAATAAGTTGTCTGTCTATCTGTGTTGGCCCTGCGATGAGCTGGCGACTTGTCCAGGGTGTACCCCGCCTTCCGCCCGATTGTAGCTGAGATAGGCGCCAGCGCCCCCCGCGACCCCAAAAGGGAATAAGCGGTAGAAAATGGATGGATGGAATTAATAAGTGAATTATATTTATATATAGTGAAGTGAATTATATTTATATAGCGCTTTTCTCAAGTGACTCAAAGCGCTTTACATAGTGACACCCAATATCTAAGTTACATTTAAACCAGTGTGGGTGGCACTGGGAGCAGGCGGGTAAAGTGTCTTGCCCAAGGACACAACGACAGTAACTAGGATGGCACAAGCGGGAATCGCACCTGCAACCCTCAAGTTGCTGGCACGGCCACTTTACCAACCGAACTATGCCGCCTATAAAGGCAAAAGTACAAATTTGTTTTTCAAAAGTGTCGATACCCCGAAGTCTCCCCCCCCCATCAGATGACGACACTTCCGGTATTGGATCGGTATCGATACCCAAATTTGCGATATTGCCCACCCCTAGTGGTCGGTAGTAGTGGGTTTCAGTAGGCCTTTTATATATAAAAATTTCGCCTTTATTGCATAATTTCGCTTACGTTTCGCATCATTTGGTCTCGCCATTGTTGTTTTATCAGCAGAAGCGCACTGGCATAAGAAGTTGTCGGCAAAGAGTGGGGACGAGAAAGACAACTTTGAGAAAAAAACAAGCGAGGTGTGGAAAGAACACGGCCGTGCTCCGCATTTGGGAGCCATTAGGCGTACGGCAATTAATACCCGTCAGTGCCGCGCCGCGTTCGCCGCCTTTTTGCAGACCAATTAAAATGTGACACTCCTGGGCCGGGGGAACATCTTGTTAAAATTATGCGGCATGAGACGCGCGGACACCTTGCATAAACACGCCGACGACGACATTAATGCCTGCGAGCTTGGAGGACAAGCGGAGAGCCGAGCTGGCAGTCGACAGGCACAAAAGACGGACAAAGTATGGCGGCGAGAGTGGGGAGATGGCGAGGTGCGAGTGATGGATGCGGGCGGCGCTCGGTGCCAAGGTGTCCGTGCATCCATCCAGACGTCACATTGCGCTGCCATCTGCCTGCCTCCCCACATGCGCGCTAAATCATTAGCGTCTCTTGACACTGAATGTATTTGTCTGGGGATGAGATGTGCCCGCGGGGCGATCACCGCCATGAGCCGGAGACCTGGCAGGGACGCAATTTGCATGTCATTTAAACACCACGTGACTCCGCCCCCTCCGGCGCCCAGGAAGGTCAAAAGGCGGTCGATTATCCGCGGAGCTGCAGCGCCATCACCTGCTTCGATCCCCGCCTTTCGCGCTCCACACGGGACCGGAACCCGGGTGGTCCGCATGAGAGGCGAGCGTGCCGACGACCGAGCTAAAAGCCCTAAAAAGAATCAATCAATCGATTATTTATATAGTCCTAAATCATTAGTGCAGGGGTCACCAAGAAGAGCTACTTCTTGGGTACTGATTAATGCAAAGGGCTACCAGTTTGATACACACTTACATAAATTGCCAGAAATAGCGAGCATGCAGACGACCGAGCTAAAAGCCCCTAAAACAGTGGTCCCCAACTTTTTTTTTTTATCCGCGGACCGGTCAACGCTTAATAATTTGTCCCGCGGCCGGGGGGGGGGGGTCCTTTTTTTTTTCTTTCTTCTTTGTCATGAAAAAGGGAGCTTTTTTTGGTTGGTGCACTAATTGTAAGTGTATATTGTGTTTTTTATGTTGATTTAATAAAAAATAAAAAAATTATAAAAAATTCTTCTGCGGCTCAGTACCAATCGGGTCACGCACAGCCCGGTGGTTGGGGACCACCGCCCTAAAAGAATCAATTAATCAATGATTATTTATATAGCCCTAAATCACTAGTGCAGGGGGGCGGGGGGGTCCTTTTTTTAAATTTTTTTTTTTTCTTCTTTGTCATGAAAAAGGGAGGTTTTTGTGGTTGGTGCACTAATTGTAAGTGTATATTGTGTTTTTTATGTTGATTTAAAAAGAATTAAAAAAATAAAACATTTTTTATTTTTTTTATACAAAATTCTTCTGCGGCCCGGTGGTTGGGGACCACTGCCCTAAAAAGAATCAATCAATGATTATTTATATTGCCCTAAATATTTAGTGCAGGGGTCACCAACCGTTTTGAAAGCAAGAGCTACTTCTTGGGTACTGATTAATGCAAAGGGCTACCAGTTTGATACACACTTAAATAAATTGCCAGAAATAGCGAGCATGCAGACGACCGAGCTAAAAGCCCCTAAAACAGTGGTCCCCAACTTTTTTTTTTTATCCGCGGACCGGTCAACGCTTAATAATTTGTCCCGCGGCCGGGGGGGGGCCCTTTTTTTTTTCTTTCTTCTTTGTCATGAAAAAGGGACGTTTTTGTCATGAAAAAGGGAGCTTTTTTTGGTTGGTGCACTAATTGTAAGTGTATATTGTGTTTTTTATGTTGATTTAAAAAGAATTAAAAAAATAAAACATTTTTTATTTTTTTTATACAAAATTCTTCTGCGGCCCGGTGGTTGGGGACCACTGCCCTAAAAAGAATCAATCAATGATTATTTATATTGCCCTAAATCACTAGTGCAGGGGTCACCAACCGTTTTGAAAGCAAGAGCTACTTCTTGGGTACTGATTAATGCAAAGGGCTACCAGTTTGATACACACTTAAATAAATTGCCAGAAATAGCGAGCTAAAAGCCCCTAAAACAACGCTTAATAATTTGTCCCGCGGCCCAAGGGGGGGGGGGTCCTTTTTTTTTTTTCTTCTTCTTTGTCATGAAAAAGGGAGGTTTTTGTGCTTGGTGCACTAATTGTAAGTGTATATTGTGTTTTTTATGTTGATTTAAAAAGAATAAAAAAAATAAAACATTTTTTATTTTTTTTATACAAAATTCTTCTGCGGCCCGGTGGTTGGGGACCACTGCCCTAAAAAGAATCAATCAATGATTATTTATATTGCCCTAAATATTTAGTGCAGGGGTCACCAACCGTTTTGAAAGCAAGAGCTACTTCTTGGGTACTGATTAATGCAAAGGGCTACCAGTTTGATACACACTTAAATAAATTGCCAGAAATAGCGAGCATGCAGACGACCGAGCTAAAAGCCCCTAAAACAGTGGTCCCCAACTTTTTTTTTTTATCCGCGGACCGGTCAACGCTTAATAATTTGTCCCGCGGCCGGGGGGGGGCCCTTTTTTTTTTCTTTCTTCTTTGTCATGAAAAAGGGACGTTTTTGTCATGAAAAAGGGAGCTTTTTTTGGTTGGTGCACTAATTGTAAGTGTATATTGTGTTTTTTATGTTGATTTAAAAAGAATTAAAAAAATAAAACATTTTTTATTTTTTTTATACAAAATTCTTCTGCGGCCCGGTGGTTGGGGACCACTGCCCTAAAAAGAATCAATCAATGATTATTTATATTGCCCTAAATCACTAGTGCAGGGGTCACCAACCGTTTTGAAAGCAAGAGCTACTTCTTGGGTACTGATTAATGCAAAGGGCTACCAGTTTGATACACACTTAAATAAATTGCCAGAAATAGCGAGCTAAAAGCCCCTAAAACAACGCTTAATAATTTGTCCCGCGGCCCAAGGGGGGGGGGGTCCTTTTTTTTTTTTCTTCTTCTTTGTCATGAAAAAGGGAGGTTTTTGTGCTTGGTGCACTGATTGTAAGTGTATATTGTGTTTTTTATGTTGATTTAAAAAGAATAAAAAAAATAAAACATTTTTTATTTTTTTTATACAAAATTCTTCTGCGGCCCGGTGGTTGGGGACCACTGCCCTAAAAAGAATCAATCAATGATTATTTATATTGCCCTAAATATTTAGTGCAGGGGTCACCAACCGTTTTGAAAGCAAGAGCTACTTCTTGGGTACTGATTAATGCAAAGGGCTACCAGTTTGATACACACTTAAATAAATTGCCAGAAATAGCGAGCATGCAGACGACCGAGCTAAAAGCCCCTAAAACAGTGGTCCCCAACTTTTTTTTTTTATCCGCGGACCGGTCAACGCTTAATAATTTGTCCCGCGGCCGGGGGGGGGCCCTTTTTTTTTTTCTTTCTTGTTTGTCATGAAAAAGGGACGTTTTTGTCATGAAAAAGGGAGCTTTTTTTGGTTGGTGCACTAATTGTAAGTGTATATTGTGTTTTTTATGTTGATTTAAAAAGAATAAAAAAAATAAAACGTTTTTTATTTTTTTTATACAAAATTCTTCTGCGGCCCGGTGGTTGGGGACCACTGCCCTAAAAAGAATCAATCAGTGATTATTTATATAGCCCTAAATATTTAGTGCAGGGGTCACTAACCGTTTTGAAAGCAAGAGCTACTTCTTGGGTACTGATTAATGCAAAGGGCTACCAGTTTGATACACACTTAGATAAATTGCCAGAAATAGCGAGCGTGCCGACGACCGAGCTAAAAGCCCTAAAACAGTGGTCCCCAACCTTTTTTTTTATCCGCGAACCGGTCAACGCTTAATAATTTGTCCCGCGGCCCGTGGGGGTGGGCGGGCCTTTTTTTTTTTTTTTCTTCTTTGTCATAAAAAAGGGAGGTTTTTGTGGTTGGTGCACTAATTGTAAGTGTATATTGTGTTTTTTATGTTGATTTAATAAAAAATAATTAAAAAAACATTTTTTTTTTGTTTATAAAAAATTCTTCTGCGGCCCGGTGGTTGGGGACCAATGCCCTAAAAAGAATCAATCAATCAATGATTATTTATATAGCCCTAAATCACTAGTGCAGGGGTCACCAACCTTTTTGAAAGCAAGAGCTACTTCTTGGGTACTGATTAATGCGAAGGGCTACCAGTTTGATACACACTTACATAAATTGCCAGAAATAGCCAATTTGCTCAATTTACCTTTAATAAATAAATCTATATACATACAAAATGGGTATTTCTGTCTGTCATTCCTTCAAACTTTTTTTTTCCTTTTACGGAAGTTTTTTTGTAGGGAATAAATGATGAAAAAAAAAACACTTAATTGAACGGTTTAAAAGAGAAAACACGAAAAAAAAAAGAAAATTAAATTTTGAAACAGTTTATCTTCAATTTCGACTGTTTAAAATTCAAAATTCAACCGAAAAATATGACGAGAAAAACTAGCTAATTCGAATCTTTTTGAAAAAATTTAAAAAAGAATTTATGGAACATCATTAGTAATTTTTCCTGATTAAGATTTTAGAATTTTGATGACATGTTTTAAATAGGTTAAAATCCACTCTGCACTTTGTTAGAATATATAACAAATTGGACCAAGCTATATTTCTAACAAAGACAAATCATTATTTATTCTAGATTTTCCAGAACAAAAATTTTTAAAGAAATTCAAAAGACTTTGAAATAATATTTACATTTGATTCTACAGAATTTCTAGATTTGCCAGAATAATTTCTGGGAATTTTAATCATAATAAGTTTGAAGAAATATTTCACAAATATTCTTCGTCAAAATAACAGAAGCTAAAATGAAGAATTAAATTAAAATGTATTTATTATTCTTTACAATAAAAAATAAAAAAAAATACTTGAACATTGATTTAAATTGTCAGGAGAGAAGAAGGAATTTAAAAGGTAAAAAGGTATATGTGTTTAAAAATCCTAAAATCATTTTTAAGGTTTGATTTTTTTCTCTAAAATTGTCTTTCTGAAAGTTATAAGAAGCAAAGTAAAAAAATAAATGAATTTATTCAAACAAGTGAAGACCAAGTCTTTAAAATATTTTCTGGGATTTTCAAAGTCTATTTGAGTTTTGTCTCTCTTAGAATTAAAAATGTCCAGCGAAGCGAGACCAGCTTGCTAGTAAATAAATACAATTTAAAAAACAGAGGCAGGTCACTGGTAAGTGCTGCTATTTTAGCTATTTTTAGAACAGGCCAGCGGGCGACTCATCTGGTCCTTACGGTCGACCTGGTGCCCGCGGGCACCACGTTGGTGACCCTTGCACTAGTGTCTCAAAGGGCTGCACAAACCACAACAACATCCTCGGTAGAGCCCACACAAGAGCAAGGAAAACTCACATCCAGTGTGACGTCGGTGACAATGATGACTGAGAAACCTTGGAGAGGACCGCATATGTGGGCAACCCCCCCCCCTCTAGGTGAACCGAAAGCAATGGATGTCGAGCGGGTCTAACATGATCCTGTGAAAGTTCAATCCATAGTGGATCCAACACAACCATGAGAGTCCAGTCCAAAGTGGATCCAACACAGAAGCAAGAGTCCCGTCCACAGTGGAGCCAGCAGGAAACCACCCCAAGCGGAGGCGGCATACTTGCCAACCTTGAGACATCCGATTTCAGGATATGGGGGTGGGTGGTCGAGGGTAGGGAGGAGGCGTGGTTGGGGGCGTTGTTTGGGCGGGGGGCGTGGTTAGGAGGGGACGAGTATAATTCACCAACTCGAGTATTTCGTATATATTTCATATATATATATATATATATATGTATGAAATACTTTACTCTCAATGAATTCTAGCTATATATATTTATTTTACTATACATATAAATAAAAGTAGTTGAATTTAAGACGGCACCTATCAAATACACAGTAATAAAAACACAGTTGTTCTACTAACTGTACTGTGCTTGCTGGTTATTAAAAAAAAACACTAAAAAAAACACTTACCTTTCACTATTTGAGTAACCTTTGTTCTGCCATTTGCGTACTGGCGAGAGTCACTTGCCGTCAAGTGCACAACACCACGTAAATCGTTGGCCAATCAAAAAGCAACCCCATAACGCTATAGCCAGCATTCACCAGGAGATGGCAACAGACAACATAGATTCACTCTTTTACAGACAGCGTCGCCATGGCTGTAACTTCCTCATTCTTTTGCTTCGTCTCCTTGTGTGTGCAGTTTTTTATAAAAAATCCATAGATGTTGTAACGTGATTGGGCAGGCAAGCTGTTTATATAAATGGAAAGCGGACGTGAAAACAGGCTGTCCCCACTCATGTCCGCATGGAGCTGGAGGGGGCGTGAATTTCGGGAGAATTCCGGGAGAACATTTCTTCCTGGAGGTTTTCGGGAGAGGCGCTGAATTTCGGGAGTCTACCGGAAATTCCAAGAGGGTTGGCAAGTTTGCAGATCAGCAGCGCAGAGATGTCCCCAGCCGATACACAGGCGAGCGGTCCATCCTGGGTCCCGACTCGGGACGAGCGGTCCATCCTGGGTGCCGACTCGGGACGAGCGGTCCATCCTGGGTGCCGACTCGGGACGAGCGGTCCATCCTGGGTCCCGACTCGGGACGAGCGGTCCATCCTGGGTGCCGACTCGGGACGAGCGGTCCATCCTGGGTGCCGACTCGGGACGAGCGGTCCATCCTGGGTGCCGACTCGGGACGAGCGGTCCATCCTGGGTCCCCACTCTGGACGAGCGGTCCATCCTGGGTCCCGACTCACACAAGGGAGAGTGGGACAGAGGAGAAACGGCAAATCAACTGGTCTAAAAAGGGAGTCTATTTAAAGGCTAGAGTATACAAGAAGGCAATGTTGAGCCTGTGGTATAGTTTTATACATATATTATCTATTGTACAGCCTGTGGTTGGAACAAAGGCAGCGAAGAGGAGAGAAGAGAGCAGAACAGCCACCTCCTTTAGGTCATTCTTTTTTTTTTGTACACTACCGAGGCTTGTTAGGGCTTAATTACAAAAATATCTGCTAAAGACGGGGGCCGTCCAAGTTTCCTATGCGAGTGGAGTGCAGCGGTCCAGCCTGAGCGTACATAAAGCGACTAATAGGACAAATAACATGTTAGTGTTTGAATCAAGGTTTGTGGAAAGAGCCCAGAAGAAGACGACCAGGAGTATAAAATTAAAAGAGTGAGAGAGCAGGGCGGTGGTATTCTGTGATCGGATGTTTTTTTTCAGCGCGCTCATTGCTGAGGGAAGTATGGTTGCTGCTGCTGCTGCTGCTGCGGAGGAGGAGGGCCTTGCGCGGGATAGCCGGGGTAGCCCTGCGCTGCCGGGGGGCCGCCCGGGTAGCCCGCCTGGCCTGGGGTACCTTGGTAGGGCATGTAGGGCACGTTGTACTGGCCGTAGGCGTACGGGTTGTAGCCCATTGGCACCTGGAAGTACCTGCAAGCACACATAGTCCATGTTAGCTCCCTCCATAGTAGGGCCGGGCAATTATTTCTACTCGAGGGCACACATTGAGAGAAAAAAATGTGCCTGGGGGCGGGTATATCTATTTTTAGAAACACCAAAACAAAACCTCACAGTAATGTCTGATTGAATGCTAAAAACGTTATGAAAGACCGCCTTAAAAAACTATGGAATTTTTTTTTTTCTATGAACGATGAAACACTGAATATTCACAAAATATGAATGTCACACCTCCTTTCGATCGACATATTTTACAATCAACTGAAACGCAATAAAAATGCAACAAACAGTGAAATATGAACGCAAAGGGTACAAAATAAACCCACCTACATTCTGATTCATCTGCTATACCACTAAAGGGGAACATTATCACCAGACCTATGTAAGCGTCAATATATACCTTGATGGTGCAGAAAAAAGACCATATATATATTTTTTTAACCGATTTCCGAACTCTAAATGGGTGAATTTTGGCGAATTAAACGCCTTTCTGTTTATCGTTCTGGAGGGGATGACGTCAGAATGTGACGTCGCCGAAGTAATACACCCGCCATTTTCATTTTCAACCCATTGTAAACATTGGGTCTCAGCTCTGTTATTTTCCGTTTTTTCGACTATTTTTTGGAACCTTGGAGACATCATGCCTCGTCGGTGTGTTGTCGGAGGGTGTAACAACACTAACAGGGAGGGATTCAAGTTGCACCACTGGCCCGAAGATGCCAAAGTGTCTCCACATTTTACCAGCGATGACAGACATGGCACAGAGATGTATGGATAACCTGCAGATGCATTTGCAATGATAAAGTCAACGAAATCACAAAGGTGAGTTTTGTTGATGTTGACTTATGTGCTAATCAGACATATTTGTTCGCGGCGTGACTGCCAGCTAATCGATGCTAACATGCTATGCTAATAGACGCTAACATGCTATTTACCGGCGGTGCTAAAGCAGACATGGCACAGAGATGTGTCGATAACCTGAAGAGGCATTTGCAATGATAAAGTCACAGAAATCACAAAGGTGAGTTTTGTTGATGTTGACTGCCAGCTAATTGATGCTAACATGCTACGCTAATCGATGCTAACATGCTATTTACCGGCGGTGCTAAAGCAGACATGGCACAGAGATGTATGGATAACCTGCAGATGCATTTGCAACTATATTACGTTTCCTTCCACCCACATTTAATGCGAAAAAAACACTTACCAATCGACAGATTTAAGTTGCTCCAGTGTCACAAGATGCGAAAGTCCTGATCGTTTGGTCCGCACATTTTACCGGCGATGCTAACGCAGCTATTCGGCCATGCTATGGCTATGAATAACGTCAATAGCTATTCGCTCAATAGCTTCAGTTTCTTCTTCAATACTTTCATACTCCAACCATCCGTTTCAATACATGCGTAATCTGTTGAATCGCTTAAGCCGCTGAAATCCGAATCTTAATTTCGAGCCAATGTCGCTATATCTTGCTGTGCTATTCGCCATTGTTTGTTTACATTGGCAGCACTGTATGACGTCACAGGGAAATGGATAGTGGCATCGCAAATAGTGAAAATCAAGCACTTTAAAGCTTTTTTTTAGGGATATTCGGAGACCGGTAAAATTTTGAAAAAAAATTCAAAAAATACAACATGCCTCTGGGAACTGATTAT
Source organism: Nerophis ophidion (assembly GCF_033978795.1). Taxonomy (NCBI): domain Eukaryota; kingdom Metazoa; phylum Chordata; class Actinopteri; order Syngnathiformes; family Syngnathidae; genus Nerophis; species Nerophis ophidion. The sequence goes on along the minus strand of NC_084614.1, from coordinate 14,346,201 downwards.
TGTTTTTAACCCTTTTGAAATTGTGATAATGTTCCCCTTTAACAATAAGCTTTAGAACTTTGTTGTGAAAATCCACCCACACTCCTTGGTGGCTCGTCTGAGCTGCTGTGACGTAGAGGACCATAGTAACTAATTAGGTTATCATAGTAACTCATTAGCAGAGGTGGGTAGAGTAGCCAGAAATTGTACTCAAGTAAGAGTACTGTTACTTTAGAGATGTATTACTCAAGTAAAAGTAAAGAGTTGTCACACAAATATTTACTTCAGTAAAAGTAAAAAGTATGTTGTGAAAAAACTACTCAAGTACTGAGTAACTGATGAGTAACCTGTTCGTTTAATGATGACGGCAACAAGTAATGCACAAAAACATAAAAACAGCAATGAACAAATTCACAGCCAGGAATATCTCTTAAGCAACTAAAACTATAAAATATATAAAATAATATATATTTGGTTTTACACTGTATTGAAAAAAAAATTGACAATTAATTTGACCTTTGCAACTACATTATACTATTGGCTAAGTTTTATATTCATAAATGTAAGTTTCTCAATACCCGACCTGTTTTTTGTGCCTTTAAAAAGATTTGGAACGCTACATTAAAACACTCTACCTCTAACAACCAAAAAGCTGTGAAAACGATGATGCTGTGTTCCAAATTTTAGTTATTGACTGAGGTTGAGTGAGCCTATGGTTTTGCACTTTGTTTATTTTATATATATAGTATATATATATTTTTTGCATTCTATTTTACTTACTTTGAATTTACAACCCCCTGCCGCTGTTTTGTATGGTTTGTATACTGTTTTGTACTGTTTTTGTACTTACTTAGATTATTATTTTCAACTGTTTGTAAATGTTGAAATTTATAAATAAAGGTTTATAAAAAAAAAATAAAAAAAAGTGTGCAGTTAATCATGTGACTGCCTGGCTCTGTTTGATTGGTGAAACGGAGTCCAACGTCACCAGTGACTGCATTTGATTGGTGAAACGCAGGCATGTGATAGATCCTACTTTGAAGGTCTGTCTGACAAAACAAACAAAGCGTGTATCAACAGATCGATAAAAATCAGTAGCGAGTAGCAACCTGAATGTAGATAAATGGAGCGGAGTAAAAGTAAAGTTTCTTTTCTATAAATATACTCAAGTAAAAGTAAAAGTATGTTGCATTAAAACTACTCTTAGAAGTACAATTTATCCCAAAAGTTACTCAAGTAGATGTAATGGAGTAAATGTAGCGCGTTACTACCCAGCTCTGTTCATTAGATGACCATAGTAACTGGTATATCATCCAAAAGCGCAGATTCCAGCCATTAAAATACTTTGTAGAGTTGAAGACTTCCGGTCATTAGAAAACATGAGTGCACATCATAATTGCAGCTACACTTTCCATTTTAAACATCTAAAAAAAAAAATATTTGGGAATGTCCGGCGGGCCAGATTGAAAAGCTAAACGGGCCACATGTGGCCCCCGGGCTTTAATTTTCCCAGGTCTGCTCCATAGGGTGCACAGGGGCGAGGGTACCGTATTTTTCGGACTATAAGGCACACTTAAAATCTTTTCATTTTCTCATAACTCCACAGTGCGCCTTATAACCTGGTGCGCCAAATGTACAGAATCATTTTGGTTGTGCTTACAGACCTCAAAGCTATTTTATTTGGAACATGGTGAAATGATAAGCGTGACCAGTAGATGGCAAATCACACATAAGAGATACGTGCAGACTGCAATAAGACTCAAAATCATTAGGAATCCTTTTCCTCCTATCCAGGAGATCGCAAAAAGCCGCTGCCTGACCGGGGCTCAGAAAATCTGCAGACACTCCTCCCACTCCCACCAAGGACTGTTTTCACTGCTGGACTCTAGAAAGAGGTTTCTCAGCCTCCGTAGCAGAACCTTCAGGTTCTGTAACAGCTTCTTCCCTAAATCCATAAGACTCTTGAACGCATCATAATAATCCCCTCAATTCCCCCCCAAAAATGGATTCACTCGGTGGAATATAAATAGAATATAACATACATCCATAAACGTGGATGTATGTTCCGTAAAAAAATGTGGATGTATTTTCGGTAAAAAAATGAATTATATCAAACATTAACTAACACACATAAAAAGTTCTGAAACTTGGTACCGTTCTGTAGCGGTTATTGATTCCCGGGTACTGAGAACAAGTCCGCGATTAAAGTAGAGAAGCCCTCAAAATAAATACATCTGCATTCATACATGATTATTGTAATACTTTGGGTGATGAATGGCATGTGTTGACTTTGACACGCCCAAATAGGATTTCATCTGAAATGTGAAGAAACTGATCAAACTCACTGTGGGTACCCCTGGTAGGTAGGATAAGGGGGCCCCTGGGCTTGGGAGGGCTGGGCCACCGGCGGCAGGTTGCTGCTGGGAGTGCTCGCAGGTGGGTTGGGAGAGGCGGCCTGTGTGGGGAAGTTGGGTGGAGGGGGCCTGGCTGGGGGCTGAGGGATGGCCTGGGTCTGCTGATTGGGCAAGGTCTGCAAGAATAAGATTGGAGAACAGTGAAGAAGCGCTATGGGCATATGGGGGTGCTGAGGTGAGGGGTCTTACAAATACGGTCCGAGGTGCTGGGGTGGGGCCGCCTGGTGGGGCGGCGGGGGTGCTCTGATAGGCGGGGACGTTGAAGGAGGGGGCGCTGGGCTCTCGGGCGATACTCTGCTGCAGCTCCCTGCGATAAAACACATCATAGAACAGTGTTTCTTAACCATAGGGCCGCCAAAGAATATCTCAGCTGTTGTCCGTGTGGGCCGCAGCGGTCCTCAGTTGTAATACACTTTTACACCACTTGTGGCAGTAATGACAATACCTAACAGAAGGTCACGGAGACATTTTTAAGTGCAAAAATGATTAATAAAGTGAAAAATCTTGAAAAGTTCAGGTGACTGATCGTTTTTTGTTTTTGGTCGCTAACCTTGAAAAGTTAAAATTTTAGCAGGAAGTGACTGATCGTTTGGTTCTTTTTTATCGCTAACCTTAAAAAGTTCACTTTTTAGCAGGTAGTGACTGATCGTTTTGGGGTTTTTTAAGTCACTAACCATGAAAAGTTCACTTTTTAGCAGGAAGTGACTGATAGTTTTGTTTTCTTTAGTCGCTAACCTTGAAAAGTTTACTTTTTAGCAGGAAGTGACTGATCGTTTTGTTCTTTTTAGTCGCTAAACTTGAAAAGTTCACTTTTTAGCAGGAAGTGACTGACGGGTTTTATTTTAGTCGCTAACCTTAAAAAGTTCACTTTTTAGCAACAAGTAACTTTAATTGTTTTGTTCTTTTTAGTCACTAACCTTAAAAAGTTCACTCTTTAGCAGGATGTGACTTATCATTTTTGTTCTTTTTAGTCACTAACCTTCAAAAGTTCACTTTTTTATCAGGAAGCGACTAATCCTTTTGTTCTTTTAAGTCGCTAACCTTAGGAGTAACTTTAATAATTTTTATTTTAAGTCACTAACCTCGAAAAGCAGAAAGTGACTTTGATCGTTTTTTTTTGTCGCTAACCTTGAAAAGTTCACTATTTAGCAGAAAGTGACAAATCGTTTTATTTTTTGAAGTCGCTAACCTTAAATAAGTTAAATTTTTAGCAGATTTTTAGGGATGTTGGGCGCATTAGATCGGTCCAGGATGATGAAGCCCAGGCCTTGATGGGTTTTTTTTTAGTCGTTAACCTTGAAAAGTTCACTTTTAAGCAGGAAGTGACTTTAATCGTTTGGTTCTTTTTAGTCACTACAAACTTTTTAGCAGCAAGTGACTGATTGTTTTTGTTCTTTAGTCCCTAACCCAGAAAAGTTCACTTTTTAGCAGGAAGTGACTTTGATAGTTTCTGTTCTTTTTAGTTGCTAACCTTGAAAAGTTCACTATTTAGCAGAAAGTGACAAATCGTTTTATTCTTTGAAGTCGCTAACCTTAAATAAGTTAAATTTTTAGCAGAATTTTAGGGATGTTGGGCGCATTAGATCGGTCCAGGATGATGAAGCCCAGGCCTTGATGGGTTTTTTTTTAGTCGTTAACCTTGAAAAGTTCACTTTTAAGCAGGAAGTGACTTTAATCGTTTGGTTCTTTTTAGTCACTACAAACTTTTTAGCAGCAAGTGACTGATTGTTTTTGTTCTTTAGTCCCTAACCCTGAAAAGTTCACTTTTTAGCAGGAAGTGACTTTGATAGTTTCTGTTCTTTTTAGTTGCTAACCTTGAAAAGTTCACTTTTTAGCAGGAAATGACTGATTTTTTTGGGGGGGAGCTAACCTTAAATAAGTTCAGTTTTTAGCAGAGACTGACTTTAATGTTTTTTTTTTTTTTTGTTATTAACCTTAAAAAGTTCACTTTTAGGCAGGAAGTGACTTTAATCGTTTGGTTCTTTTTAGTCACTACAAACTTTTTAGCAGGAAGTGACTTTGCTCGTTTTTGTTCTTTCGTCGCTAACCTTGAAAAGTTCACTTTTTAGCAGGAAGTGACTCTGATCGTTTGGTTGTTTTTAGTCATTGACCTTGAACAGTTCACTTTTTAGCAGGAAGTGACTTTGATCGTTTGATTGTTTTTAGTCACTAACCTTGAAAAGTTCGCTTTTCGGCAGGAAGTGACTTTGATCGTATGGTTGTTTTTAGTCACTAACGTTGAAACGTTCACTTTTCAGCAGGAAGTGACTTTAATCGTATGGTTGTTTTTAGTCACTAACGTTGAAAAGTTCACTTTTCAGCAGGAAGTGACTTTGATCGTATGGTTGTTTTTAGTCACTAACGTTGAAAAGTTCACTTTTCAGCAGGAAGTGACTTTGATCATATGGTTGTTTTTAGTCACTAACGTTGAAACATTCACTTTTCCGCAGGAAGTGACTTTGGTCGTATGGTTGTTTTTAGTCACTAACGTTGAAACGTTCCCTTTTCAGCAGGAAGTGACTTTGATCGTATGGTTTTTTTTAGTCACTAACGTTGAAAAGTTCCCTTTTCAGCAGGAAGTGACTTTGATCGTATGGTTGTTTTTAGTCACTAACGTTGAAAAGTTCACTTTTCAGCAGGAAGTGACTTTGATCATATGGTTGTTTATAGTCACTAACGTTGAAAAGTTCACTTTTCAGCAGGCAGTGACTTTGATCGTTTTGTTCTTTTAAGTTGCTAACCTTAAAAAGTTCACTTTTTTAGCAGGAAGTGACTGATCGTTTTGTTCTTTTTAGTCGCTAAACTTGAAAAGTTCACTTTTTAGCAGGAAGTGACTAACGGGTTTTATTTTTGTCGCTAACCTTAAAAAGTTCACTTTTTAGCAACAAGTAACTTTAATTGTTTTGTTCTTTTTAGTCACTAACCTTAAAAAGTTCACTCTTTAGCAGGAAGTGACTTATCATTTTTGTTCTTTTTAGTCACTAACCTTCAAAAGTTCACTTTTTCAGCAGGAAGTGACTAATCCTTTTGTTCTTTTAAGTCGCTAACCTTAGGAGTAACTTTAATTTTATTTTTAGTCACTAACCTTGAAAAGCAGAAAGTGACTTTGATCGGTTTTTTTTGTCGCTAACCTTGAAAAGTTCACTATTTAGCAGAAAGTGACTAATCGTTTTATTCTTTGAAGTCGCTAACCTTAAATAAGTTAAATTTTTAGCAGAGTGACTTTGATGGGTTTTTTTTTAGTCGTTAACCTTGAAAAGTTCACTTTTAAGCAGGAAGTGACTTTAATCGTTTGGTTCTTTTTAGTCACTACAAACTTTTTAGCAGCAAGTGACTGATTGTTTTTGTTCTTTAGTCCCTAACCCTGAAAAGTTCACTTTTTAGCAGGAAGTAACTTTGATGGTTTCTGTTCTTTTTAGTTGCTAACATTGAAAAGTTCACTTTTTACAGGAAATGACTTAGATTTTTTTGGGGGGAGCTAACTTTAAATAAGTTCAGTTTTTAGCAGAGACTGACTTCACTGGGTTTTTTTTTAAGTTATTAACCCTAAAAAGTTCACTTAAGCAGGAAGTGACTTTAATCGTTTGGTTCTTTTTAGTCACTACAAACTTTTTAGCAGGAAGTGACTTTGCTTGTTTTTGTTCTTTAGTCGCTAACCTTGAAAAGTTCACTCTTTAGCAGGAAGTGACTTTGATCAATTCTGTTCTTTTTAGTCGCTAACCTTGAAAACTTCACTTTTTAGCAGGAAGTGACTCTGATCGTTTGGTTGTTTTTAGTCACTGACCTTGAAAAGTTCACTTTTTAGCAGGAAGTGACTCTGATCGTTTGGTTGTTTTTAGTCACTGACCTTGAAAAGTTCACTTTTTAGCAGGAAGCGACTTTGATCGTTTTATTGTTTTTAGTCACTAACCTTGAAAAGTTCCCTTTTTAGCAGGAAGTGACTTTAATCGTATGGTTGTTTTTAGTCACTAACGTTGAAAAGTTCACTTTTCAGCAGGAAGTGACTTTGATCGTATGGTTGTTTTTAGTCACTAACGTTAAAAAGTTCACTTTTCAGCAGGAAGTGACTTTGATCGTTTTATTGTTTTTAGTCACTAACCTTGAAAAGTTCACTTTTTAGCAGGATGTGACTTTGATCGTATGGTTATTTTTAGTCACTAACGTTGAAAAGTTCACCTTTCAGCAGGAAGTGACTTTGATCGTATGGTTGTTTTTAGTCACTAACGTTGAAAAGTTCACTTTTCAGCAGGAAGTGACTGATAGTTTTATTCTTTAGTCACTAACCTTGAAAAGTCCACTTTTTACCAGGAAGTGACTTTGGTCGTTTGGTTGTTTTTAGTCACTAACCTTGAAAAGTTCACTTTTTAGCAGGAAGTGACTTTGATTGTTTGGTTGTTTTTAGTCACTAACCTTGAAAAGTTCACTTTTTAGCAGAAAGTGACTTTGATAGTATGGTTGTTTTTATTCATTAACCATGAAAAGTTCACTTTTTAGTAGATCAGAGTAAGATTACTAATTCAATGCTGACATACGAGTGGGCTCCAGGCCCCCTTGTAGTGGAAAAGTTGGGCCCCGAGGTCAAAGAGGGTAAGAGCCCCTGTTCTAGAACACTCTATCAACTCACTTGAGAAGCTCGTCCCGCTCGGTCTTGCGAGCGAAAACAATGTCACAGCATTTGTTCTGGAACTTGAGCAGGATCTCAGTCAGGTCGTTGTAGAACTGCGGAGGGAGAAGACAGGGAATGAAGCAGCTGAGCAGGCCTGGCGGGAGAAATGGAGCGGAACCTTGGTGCCCTCGCGCAGGTTGCTGCTGATCTCCACGTAGCTGTCGTGGGCCGAGGCCAGCTTCTTCAGGACCTCCTCCCTCTGGTTGGCCTCCGTGTTGGCCTGCTTCAGGCTGCTGAACTCCTGATGGGAAGTCTGCAAGGAGGGCGCACGTTCAACCCCGCAACTCTCTTTTCACGCACCATTAAAAGTACATTAGGAGCTGATGTTTACGAGCAAGACTGCGCGACACGCTCAAGAACTCTGAAAGCATTCAAAGCGTGTGACCGTCAAAAAGTCAAATCGTGCAATTCACACGAGTCAAACTCAAGGCCAAATCTGGTCCACTACCTCTTTTAATGTGGCATTGGCAATAATTATGAATGTTAGTTTTATGTTTCCTAATAATGTAACAAACATTGTATCGTCATACATGACAAACGTTTTTTCCGACACAAAAGTCTGCATGACTGATGTGTTAATCTGTAATAATGATGTTGTTCATGTTATTAATATATTGTTAGTCACGTTTGGGTGAATATAGGTTGAAAAGTCGTAAAAAATCTGTAATAAAGTTTCCTAATAATGAAACAAATATCACACTAACATTACAAACGTTTTTGTTTAGATAAAAATAAATATCTGGTTGATTTATGATTTTAAAGCAAGTTATCCATTTAATTCAAAAATAGTAAAAATGTTGATAAATATTACAGCATAAAAAAAACTAGCTGCTCAGTCGCCAGATTTTACTGTAAAAAAACATCCCAAATTCTAATTATATTTTATCTATATCTCTATATCTTTTTTTTTTTAGGGCTGTGAATCTTTGGGTGTCCCACGATTGGATTCAATATCGATTTTTTTTTCAATTCAACACGATTCGCGATTCAAAAACTATTTTTTCCCGATTTAAGAGGATTCTGTATTCAATCAATACATAGGATTTCAGCAGGATCTACCGCAGTCTGCTGACATGCTAGCAGAGTAGTAGATTTTTTTTAAAAAAGCTTTTATAATTGTAAAGGATAATTTTTTATCAACTGATTGCAATAATGTAAATTTGTTTTAACTATTAAACAAACCAAAAATGAGAATCGATTCTGAATCGCACAACGTATTCGAATCGAGTTTTTCCCCAATCAAAAAATTTATTCGAATTTGAATCGCGATTCTCACGTTGTGCGATTCAGAATCGATTATATAAAAATCCCCAGGTATGTCAATATTATCAATAATTTCGCCACACCACGTGTGTGTGACAATCAGTGGTACTTTAACTTTTCACTTCGGTTATATTTTATTTATTGCTATCATTACTACTATTATTCTCAATATTTTATGTTTTTATTCCTTTATTTACCACCTTTTTCGGAGTATAAGTCGCACCTACAGAAAATGGATAATAAAGAGGGAAAAAAACATATATAAGTCGCACTGGAGTATAAGTCGCATTTTTGGGGGAATTTTTTTAAATAAAACCCAACGCCAAGAATAGACATTTGAAAGGCAATTTAAAATAAATAAAGAATAGTGAACAACAGGCTGAATAAGTGTACGTTATATGAGGCATAAATAACCAACTGAGAAGGTGCCTGCTATGTTAACCTAACATATTATGTTAAGAGTCATTCAAATAACTATAACATATAGAACATGCTATACCTTTACCAAACAATCTGTCATTCCTAATCGCTAAATCCCATGAAATCTTATACGTCTAGTCTCTTAAGTGAATGAGCTAAATAATATTATTTGATATTTTACGGTAATGTGTTAATAATTTCACACATAAGTCGCTCCAGAGTATAAGTCGCAACCCCCCCCTTTTTTTTTTTTTACTTTTTCAGTCTCTCTTATCGAAAGGACTCGTTTTTTAACGACAAAAAATAAATATAAAATATAAGTCGCACCCCTGGCCAAACTATGAAAAGAACTGCAACTTCGAGTTAGAAAAATACGGTATATTTAATTTTTACATACATCTAAGTTTTAAAACATGTTTAATATTATTTTTAGATGACTTAAATAGATTTTTATTCTCAAATGTGTCTTTTTCCTCAATTCTCAGTGCCTTGTTTTGTTAATGAGTTGCAACTTGCCGGTGCATGGAAAGTGCGCCATAAATAAAGCTTTCAGCGATTCTGGTGTCGTTCCCACACGTGGAAAAAGTGCGACGCCTTTCTATAGCCCAAAGAGCGGCCATTTTGTGGTTACCTGAATCTGTGCCAGCAGCTCCTCCTGCTGGCGGAGGCTGTTCTGCACCCTCTGCTTGTGCTCGCCGTAGAGCTGGTCCAGCTGCGAGACCGACAGCTGCTCCTCGTTGATGGCGCCGTCCTTGGCCAGCGCCGTCAGGAAGGTGGTGGACATGTCAAAGACCACGCCCTTGATCTCCACCTCCAGAGCCTCGCGCTCCTTCTTCACCTCCTCCAGCTGGGTCAGCTGAGAGCGCAGCACGTTGACGACCTGCGGCGCGGGCGACAAGCGTCAAACAAGGCGGACTGACGCGGCCTCCGACCCGTACACACCTCGCTGCCTTGCAGCTTCCTGGTGGGGTTGGCGGAGGGCAGGGCGGCGCTGAGTTCGTTCTCGGGTTTGCACAGCAGCGCGATCATGTCGCAGTGGGTGTTGTAGCGGTCCTTCACCACCTGATCCGCCTGCACCGCCTTGTCCAGGATGTCGCGGAAGTTAGCGCCCTCTAAGACAGGAAGTGGAGGTGAGACTTAATGAGGCAAAGGAAGTGGGCCCGCAGAGCCAAGCTCACCTGCACGGAGGGGCTTGTACAGGTCTCCAGAGGGGGTCCTGTTCCAGCGCTGGTTGAATTTGGCTCTCAGCTCGTTGTCCGTCGTCTCTTCGTCGTTCAGCATCTTCAGCGCCTTCATGACAAACACACACAGTTTGCTCTTCAACACTGGGCTGGCCAATACCGCTAGAAAAACTGCTTTTATCAGGCGATATCAATAAATATTGATTTGTTATTACCGCCTATTAAAAAGCATAAGCAGGAGATAAATGTATAAAATGAAATGTAATTTTGTTTGAAATGTTACCTTCCTCTGGTTATACACCTCAGCTCTCAAGGCAGAAAGGAAATGTCAACACAAGCATGGAACACAAACAATGTAAACAAAATAGTTAAATCACATTGAACATTTAACAATAAGTTCTTAAAATGATGGTTCAAAAATAAGGAATAAGTAAGAAATGCTTAATAAAGTGTAACATAGTGAACAGAAACATGAGAAGTACTATTTCCTGTAGCGTTAGTGACAAGAAGTTACAGCTGGGTAACATTTCATTTGGTCTGTTACTCTTCTTTGAGTACATAAAGGAATTTGTTATGAAGTAATTATTTTTATATTATTGGACCAACTTGCTATTATTTTAAAGAAGCACATGTTGTAATTATTTGTATTTATACAGTCCTGCACTTGAGTTCTTACCTGTCTTTTCAGTATACCCCAACAGGGAACGGACAAGGAAGGAAAAAAAGGCAGAGGACGACAGTCGGTTTGAAAAAACCCCAAAAAGTGCCATACTGTCGAAGTGACTTTTCCCTCTAATCCACAATTTCTCCATTTTGACTTTCTCTTTTCACTCCAAGCAAAGGAAAGTATCAACCACCAGATGAAAAGTAGGCGCAACCAAACTCGATAGCTGATAATGTTACATGATTAGCTGTTAGCGTGATCACTTCCTGTGTTGAAAAACTACAAGAATATACTTAAAACTTCCGGTTTAAATGTTTTTATATATAGAAACATATATATACATACATACATAAATAAATACATACACGCACATATATATACTACTACACACACACACATTATATATATATGTTTTTTTATATATATGTTTATATATATATATATATATATATATATATACACACTCACACACACACACAATACATACATGCATATATACTCATATATAAACATCATACATATGGACATATATACATAATACATACATTGTATTATGAATATATATTTTGTGGGTTCTTCCGAGGATGTCGTAGTCGTAATGGTTTGTACAGTCCTTTGAGACATTTGTGATTTAGGGCTATATAAATAAACATTGATTGAAATATATATATGTATTATGTATATATACATACATGATACATAGAAATGTGCATGCTACATATAAATATATATATATATATATATACACACACACTCATACTGTATATGCACGCACGCACACTGTGGTGGTGGACAAAGAGCAGAAAAGGGTGGTGTTGATAGATGTGGCAATTCCAGCTGACGCCAACATCAGGAAGAAGGAACACGACGAACTTCAGAAGTACCAAGGGTTAAAGAGCAGCTGGAACGGATGTGGAAGGTCAAGACTAGCGTGGTCCCTGTGGTAGTGGGGGCGCTCGGAGCAGGAACCCCCAAAAATCGGAGAGTGGCTCGAACAGATCATAGGAACAATATATACAGCCTCAGCCCAGAAGAGCACAGTCCTAGGAAAAGCCAAAATACTGCGCAGTTGACCCGAGCTTGAGGATGACTCAGACACCACCCCACCGGGATGAGAAGGATAAGAAAAATATATAAAATATATTGCTTAAATGCACACGTACAATAAAACGTGTGTGTAAATGTATGTATGTGTATATATATATATGTATATATATATATAATTATTATTTTTTTTTTTCCGGCACTGAAGTCCAGCACTTCCTTTCCTTTTACTGACAAATTTTGCGCAGAAACTTCAAAACCAGCACGACTGGCAGTTTTGCAGTGGAAAGCCACACAAAGTCTGCCCGGCAACGACGTCCTTTTCTGTTCTCTCGATGACAGAGAAGCTTCTTTGTGTTTTTGCTTCAATGGCCGCTGCTTTCTTTTTAAGTTTGGACTTTTTCCCAGTTTGCCAACAAACTTGGAAGCGGGACGCATTTTATGTCCTTCCCGCCGTCTGTTTGCGTGTTCATCAGCACGATGTTGGAATAACGGCCTGGCTGACGTGAGCGGACGCACAGTCCTTGGCCCAAAGACTAGAGGCTTAGAAGTTTAATGACGATCCTGATCCGGGATTGCAGCCATTAGGGATTGTGAGGAGATTTTCCATATTTGGGTGTTCCAAATATTCGCCGCTAAATGGCATCACGTGACAACAAGCAAGCTGTCGCCATGTGTGTTACATTGGAAGCTCACCTCATCCAGAATCTCTCTGTTGCGGGTCAGCAACTCAGGCAAATCTTTGATCAGCTGCTCGATGCTCTGCAGGCCACCCTGCTGCACGACGGACCGGGCCTTCTCAGCAATGGATTGTGGGATGGAGTCTCCTGAAAGATCCTCCAGAGCTGCTGGCAGGTTGAGGGACGCCAAGACGCTGGTGGAAGAGCGAGGATGAAGCCGACCGACTAAATCAGGTACAGGAGCATTGGACTTGTTACCCGTTGCAGAGGTTGGTGGCCTCCCGCATGGTTCCCACCAGTCTGTTGACGGTCTCCGCCTTCCGCTGGCCGTACACACCCACCGACTGCTGCACCGCCATTGGAACCATCTTCTCAAACACGTCTGTGGCAAGGGGAGAGAGCACCATCTTGAAAAAACCCAAACACTGGGAGGCTGGGCTAATTTGCATGAAGTCACATCTCGGCTCCTTGGCGCTTGGCGATCACTCCAGCAGCACTGAGAGCGGACTCAGCCAAACGACCTCTCAGTAATGTTGCAATTTTCAACGCTATCAAAATTATACAAAAAAAAAAAAATAAATAAAAAAATAATAATAATAATAAGGCTCCACCTTTCCAAAAATGCCCTAGCTTGATGCTAACATACATTGGCTTTGCTATTGAAATGCTACTAATTAGTGATTTTACACAGCGATTTCAACACCTCCAAATTTGATGATGAAAACTACAACTGAGATGCACGTTACTATTTAAAACGGTTGGTGCATAATAATTACAATACATACAGTATTAACACTATTTAGGGGGCAACAATTAATGCAACACACCATCAACTATAGACTACTGCCACAGAACGCCTTGGACTTGCAACTATAATTGCAACTTAATGTCTTACCTACATACTCAAATGTGACAATAAAACAAAACTGGACACTAGTTACCATAACCAGCTCTAATATTTATTATCAAAAACAATATTTATTAACACGCATGCTGCTGAGTACCGGGTACCGGGAAACAAATGTAAACGGTACCCATCATGAGATCTCCATATGAAGAATACCTTTTATTTATTGCCATGATTGATTCACTTTATACACTTTCTATTCATTTGATCAAGAATACTATATCACTGCTATCGTCTATTGTGGCAAAACAAATCTTTTAGTAATCTCTTGTCCAACAACAATTTTAGTCAAAGTAACAGTCCTTATGTGGTTGATGTTGTATTGCTTCTCTTTAGTGCATTGGCCTGTTGTGTGTCCAAAGACAAGACATTTTTACAACCCCCTGCGGAGATGGCTCTGCTCAGGTTCCCACATTCGTACCCCTGCACATCCCAAGAGCACGAGAAAAAAACTGTTGTGATACTGGGAGTCAAAGGTTACTCTCCAAATGGATTTATTATGTGATTGATGCTGTATTACTGCCTATCTCGATGTTTAATCAAAACATTCCTGTTATTGCTAATAACACAATCAGTCTTTATTTTGCTCATCCGCCCTCAAAAACAGGCTACCTCCCCCCAACTCCTCCTCTCTCTTCTCGCACTCCAAGGCAGAAAGAAAGATCTGAGAAATTTATTTGTGTCTGTGAAAACACATCTTTTCCCAAAATGACTTTCTTCAAACTTTTGATCGGTTGCAATGGCTGTAAGACGAAAGGTTGCAGCACAACTTTGCTGGGGGAAAAAAAACGTTGTTAAATTCCCGATGAAGCAGTTACTTTTCCCCCTACGCTTTGCACCCTGTGGCTTATAAAACTGTGGGATTAATTTATGGATTCATCTCCGCTGATAGCTATTATGCAAATATTTCCATCCATCCATTTCCTACCACTTATTCCCTTCAAGGTTGCGGGGGGCGCTGGAGCCTATCTCAAATATTTCCACCCCCCAAAAAACAATCAAATACATTGAATAAGTGTGTTCTTTTTTTCGTGCTAAGCCGCCATCAATTGGACGAGTTCACTTACTGCAGGTTGAGTTCAGAGCTTTCAATTGGAAGTAGAAGTGCCGTTCCGCCTTCTAAGCCGTCTGTAGTGTTTCTACTCAAATTGACTCCTCATTCATAACTCCCAGCCATGTTTGTAAGTTTTACAATATAGCTAAAACAATACTTACAAAACCATCCCATGTGTGATGCCTGTAGGAGTGTTTTCATGCATATTTTATTCTAATCTTTTATTTTGTTTTCTCCCATTCCGCCCCACTTGTTTACCTGTATCTCACCTTTTTTGTAAGGGGCGCCGGAAGTTGGCAGACCTGTCAGCGATCCTGTTCTGTCTCCCTGTAATGTTTGTCTGATCTTGAAAGGGATTGTGCTGCAAATTTTAATTTTCCCGAAGGAACTCTCCTGAAGGAATAAAGTACTATCTATTTATCCATCCATCCAGCTATCTATTTCTAAGTGCTATTGTAACGTATGAGTCAATAGCCATAGATAATATTCTATCATGTTTACGAGTGTCTGTGTTAGTATTATTAACTTTTAATGGCATTCTTTTTGAATTGATTGGTAAATTGACTAAAACGTCACCATGCAGTTATTGAGTCTGTTTAGCTGATTGGAGAGCTGGCTTCCGCAGCTAGTGAGTCTATGACTTCTGTTTTGTTTGATCAGTGTTTTACTGCCGTGTTACAGACACAGTTTATAAACAATTTTGGTATGTAAATAAACATTTCTGTGTAAATAGCTCATTTCAAAATATATATATATGGCTTATAGTGTGAAGCAGCGAATACATCGATTTTTTTCTTTATTATTATTTACTAAGTGCGGCTTATATGCCGGTGCGCTAAATAGTCCAGTAGTTTTTTTTTACAAAATAGCCATAGAAATGTGTGCCTCGTACCTGAGAATTTCTGGCTGAGCGGCGGCGTGATGGCGGTGGCTTTGACCAGCGTTGCCTTTCCAATGTGCTCCA